>NC_047124.1:26283778-26583778 GCF_902500255.1 Thalassophryne amazonica
AGTCTAAAAAAGAATATAAATTTATAAATGTATCAGTATTTCAATTACAAGATAATTTGCATCACTATTAATAGCTGACATTTCATCATATGAATTTCAATTGGTCACATACCTGTGTGGGATGCTTTTGTAGGATTTTCTCAGCCAGACTGTTGAATATCTCTTTCCGAGAGGGGTCATCCAGATGGGGTAAAGACTTGAACCGAGGGTCCAAGGCAGTGCTCTCATTCAGGAACTGTTGAAGACTAGGATCTGAATACCTCCCTTCAATGTTGGTTGCTATAGCAGATTTAACATCCTTCACAATCTGTGAATCTGTGCCAGTATGTTTCATTGTTGTGAGAATGGAGTGTTTGAGTGGCAGGATCATAGACACAGTGGGCTGCTGTTCTGAGCTCAATAGAGTTGTGATTGTTTTCATGGGCTTCAGAACCTCAACCACATCCTCCAGAACAGTCACATCTTGATCAGAGAGTGTGATGAGATCTTTGGCATTCTTTTTAACATCTTTTTCTGTGAGTGCAGAATAAACAGCAGCTTGTTGCTCTAAGTAGCGTTTGAGCATGTCATAGCTGGAGTTCCACCTTGTAGTGACGTCTTGAATCAGCTTGTGAGGAGGAAGCTGGAGCATCTCTTGTTTGGCCTTTAAGACAACTGCTGCAGTCGTGCTCTTATGAAAGAAGGTGACGACTCTCCTGACTTTGCTCAACAGACGAGAAATCTGGTTTACTCCCAACCCCTTCTGGGATGCCAGGTTTACTGTGTGTGCAAAACACCCTATATGCGGTGACAATCCAGCTGCATTTGAGGCATTGACAATGTTTTTGGCATTATCAGTGGTCACAGGGATGGTTGTATTTTGTTTATCCAGTTTCCATTCTAATACTGCTTCCTTTAGCACTTCTGCCAAATTATCACTTGTGTGTGATTCATAGATAGGGCGAGTTTGAAGTACTGGACTTTCAATCTCCCAATCATTATTGACGTAGTGTGCTGTCACTGTAATGTAGCTCTCAGTTGCTCTTGAGGTCCAGCCATCTGTTGTTATGGCAACTAACTCCGCAGTGCTTAGACCCCTCAAAACTTTTTCTTTAGCATCTTCATACATGGAGGGCAACAATTTGGTTGTAAGATGCGATCTGCTGGGAATACTGTAGCGCGGCTCAAGTACGCTAATTAAATGTTTAAACCCAGCGTTTTCCACCACTGAATAAGGCTGCAGGTCTGCTGCTATGAATAGCCCTATAGCGTTAGTTATTGCTTTAGCGCGAGCTGAGGTCTGTGCAAGTTTCATTACAAACGAAGAGTCAATAGTTGGCTGGACCAATGATGATGTTTTTCCAGCCAAATCAACATCTTTGTGATGACGGCGAATGTGTCCAGCCATGTTCGTTGTGTTTCCCGTAGCCGGGTAAGGCACACGCGTGTAGCACATTTTGCACACTGTTGTCTTCTTGTCGACAACACGAACTCTGTTGACATAACTCACCGCGAACGCAAAATATTTCCATACTGCTGATTTAAGAGAAGCAGGAGCGGCTTCCAGCTCCAGTAAGGCGTCCTTATCTGCACTTGCCATGGTGACATACTCTGCAGGTTAGCAAACTAGCGGCGTCGGCTACAGTGTACTGCATCGCGTGCGTGCTTGCACAGCTTAGGGGGCGGGATCGTCGATCCCCTTTTTGACTTCGAGGCTCGAGACCATGACGTAATTTCGATCGATTTCGATGAAATATCGAAATCGTGACACCCCTAGTGTATGTGTGTATATATATATATGTATATATATATGTATGTATATGTATATATATGTATATGTATATGTATGTATATGTATATGTATGTATATGTATATATATGTATATATATGTATATGTATATGTATGTATATATATGTATATGTATATGTATGTATATGTATATGTATATGTATGTATATGTATATATATGTATATGTATATGTATGTATATGTATGTATATGTATATATATGTATATGTATGTATATGTATGTATATGTATGTATATGTATATATATGTATATGTATATGTATGTATATGTATGTATATGTATATATATGTATATGTATATGTATGTATATGTATGTATATGTATATATATGTATATGTATGTATATGTATGTATATGTATGTATATGTATATATATGTATATGTATATGTATGTATATGTATGTATATGTATATATATGTATATGTATGTATATGTATGTATATGTATATATATGTATATGTATATGTATGTATATGTATATGTATATGTATGTATATGTATATGTATATGTATGTATATGTATATATGTATATGTATGTATGTATATGTATGTATATGTATATGTATATGTATGTATATGTATGTATGTATGTATATATGTATGTATGTATATGTATATGTATGTATATGTATGTATATGTATATATATGTATGTGTGTGTATGTAGCAGTAGTTTTTTAGCAATAGTTTTATTGTACAACAAAATTAGCGTGACATAGACCCCACCATCACTCCACCAAAAACAACCAACAAGCAAACAAAACAATCCAACCTTCAATAGAACAGGATGCTGTTCAGTTTCTCACCATATGCAAATTAGATGTGACTACATCACACATACTTTTAGCAATATTTCAGAGAGTGATTAACTGCTTCCTTTTTTGTTTGTTTTTTGCAACACTGCTTACACGGACCATGCGGACGCATCAGACTGAGCACAGGCCGGCTCAGTGGGCATGTCTATCAGAGCATTGTTACATATGTCACTTAACTCTAAAACGGGCTGTTTAGGTGCAGTTTTTCCTTATGTCAGTTTATTTTGTACGTGCACACACATAGAATTGTGAGAGTTTGAGGAATGTTTCATTTTAAACTCCATGTTAAATATAAATGGAAACGTTAAATGAAAAATGTATTTACTAGAAAAGGACCCCTTTAAGTATTTCTCAAAATGCAGTCATTTTGATAGTTATAGTCACATGAACAATTTCTGGACATATTAGTGCACGAACCAATGTAAATAAAATAAAATAAACAATACAGTGTACTCATGAGACGTTTTGTTGAGCGAGAGAAGGATGGGTGTGTGTGTGTATGTGGGTGTGTGTCAGAATGCTTGTTGACTCTTCCTTGACCACAGGTTAAACAGCATATAACCGGCACAGAGCATTGCACGTTCACACGCGTCTCTGACCTCACTGTCCACCATGTACCACATAATGGAGGAGGACAAGGATGAGTTTCAGGCTGCAGACTTACCGCATAAGCCTTGTTTTTGTCCCCAGACAGAGTTTAACGACAAACCCGACTCCTTATTCTTCAATGACGGCGTGCGCCGCATCGACTTCATTCTGGTCTATGAGGACGAGGAGAAGAAGGAGTTCGAGAAGAGGCACATGTTCCAGCGGCGCAAAGTAGGTTCTTATATTTTTAAGGGTCTTCCCCCCCACATGCCGTAGCCAGTGGGCCTGACCTCACTAATCAGTCATGTGACATTTGACTTGTGAGCAAGATAACTCCAGTTGACACCACCCGATTGACACCAAACTGAGAGGATGGCTTTCGCTCAAGGACCCCAAGAAGCCTATTTATTTTGGGGTCAAATGATCAAAGATTAAGGTCACTGGCACATACTATGTAAAAAATGTGGGTTTATTAATTTGACATGTGATGTTGTGTGAATGTAAAACAAATGCAGAACAAAGTGAATCCACAACAGCACAACTGACTCAAAGAGGCACAAATTGGTATTTTATTATTACTCACAAATGTCATAAGTGCTGTATGTTTTATTCCTCGTGCAGATATTGACTTTTGAGTTTTTCATCGCGGTGCAGGACTTTATGTTAATTGCACGTAAGGAGTGACGAGAAGTTCCCTGTGGAAATAAGGAACATCAGTAGTTCATTTACTTCACCAAATTGTTGCCAAGCAAATTGATTTTAAACAAGGAAAAGTGACACCACGCCCACATTTCAAAGTAAACTGTCGTCAACAATAAAATAGTTGAAGTCATGTCTGGAAATTTGACCTTGACCTCTGACCTTGATTGTTGACTGATCCTAACCAAAATCAATTCACTTCTTCCTGTACATACAGTTGCGTCCATACGTGTTTAGACAGTTTTGCCGTTTTTGTAATTGTGTCTCTGCACATGGCCAAACAGTGCTAAAAAGAAACCATCAACATGTGACCGCGCAAGAAGGTGACTCGTGAGGGAAGCCACCAAGTCGCTGCAACAACTCTGGAGTTTTAGGTTTGTGTAGTACATCGAGAGTTGAACAGCTTCATTGTGAAGTATCATGTACTACAACCCCAGTTCCAATGAAGTTGGGCCGTTGTGTAAAATGTAAATAAAAACAGAATACAATGATTTGCAAATCCTCTTCAACCTATATTCAATTGAATACACCACAAAGACAAGATATTTAATGTTCAGACTGACAAACTTTATTGTTTTTGGGACAAATATTTGCTTATGTTGAAGTGGATGCTTGCAACATCATTCTGACCAACTGACAGTGGTTTTCTGAAGTGTTCCAGAGCCCATGCGGTAAGATCCTTTACACAGTGATGTCGGTTTTTAATGCAGTGCCACCTGAAGGATCAAAGCTCACGGGCATTCAGTGTTGGTTTTCAGCCTTGCCGCTTACGTGTAGAAAGTTCTCCAGATTCTGTGAATCTTCTGATCATATTATGGACTGTAGATGATGGATTCCCTAAATTCCTTGCAATTGAACGTTGAGAAACATTGTTCTAAAACTGTCAGACTATTTTTTCACGCAGTTGTTCACAAAGTTGTGATCCTCACCCTATCTTTGCTTGTGAACGGCGGAGCCTTTTGGGGATGCTCCTTTTATACCCAAACATGACACTCACCTGTTTCCAATTAACCTGTTCACCTGTGGAATGTTCCAAACAGGTGTTCTTTGAGCATTCATCAACTTTCCCAGTCTTTTGTTGCCCCTGTCCCAGCTTTTTTGAAACGTGTTGCGGGCATCCATTTCAAAATGAGAAAATATTTGCACAAAAACAATAACGTTTGTCTGTTTGAACATTAAATATCTTGTCTTTGTGGTGTATTCAATTGAATATAGGTTGAAGAGGATTTGCAAATCATTGTATTCTGTTGTTATTTACATTTTACACAACGTCCCAACTTCATTGGAATTGGGGTTGTAGAATCTTCTTAAAGAGAAGACGCAAAATTTCAGCTGCAATTCCTCAGAGTGTGTGTGTGTGTGTGTGTGTGTGTGTGTGTGTGTGTGTGTGTGTGTGTGTGTGTGTGTGTGTGTGTGTGTGCATGAGCCTAGAATTGATCCGTTTTGGTTTTTATGAAATTCCACTCCACCGTGATGCTGTGACTTCTGGTGCAACAGTCTAACGTCACACTTTGCACCGTTTCTCCATTCGCAGGAGAATGTAAGGCCTTCAAAGTTGTCTCGATGTCTTGGTGGCTTCCCTCACTGGTCACTCAGTCTTTGAGAACTGACCACTTCAGATATCTTAATTGTTTTGTATCAGTTCTGTTGTGTACACAGGCAACATAATAAAATAAATGTCATTGTCCAATTACTTATGGACCTAACTATAGGGCCAGCACACCTGCTAAGTTTGATCAATATCCGATTATGCATTCTTAAGATGTCTTGCAACCATGTAAATGTCAAGATGAAGGCAATCCTAAAAGCGTACGCCTCCGGTGGCGTTCCTAATCCCGACAGCTCTCAGGAGCTTAAGCTTCCACCAGCTTTATGATTTCTCCATGATGTCTTGTTTTGATGCATTAAATAGCCTGTTATTATGTCATTATCTGCATACGGTTGCATTTTCAGTAGCTTTTTATTTTTGTTTTTATGTATTTAACATTTTTCTTGCAGAAAGAAATAGCAGCAGAGGTCATTTGTCGCTACTCATGTCTTTTATAATGCCTGTCCATTGATTGATGGGAACTATAAGGCGTGCACACCCTGTAGATCTACACAGGCTGGTATGTGAAGTGTGTTAACCGTAACTCTCAGGCTCTTTTGAAATGTGCAGCGACTCCCTGACTTTGTTTTTGTAGCAACAAACCGGAGTTGCAAAACATTTGTGACTCACTCATAGCGTTCGACTACACAGACACTGTGTGTATTCTTGGCATCGCCTGAATTTTTCTTCCACCTGAAACCAAAGTTGATTAAGAGAAACAGTGCACATGCGTGATTTTTTGGAGTGCAAAGCGTTCCAGAAAGTATTTACTCCAGCGGGACTGACGGACAATAACAGTATGTATTTATTCAGAAAGACACAACTCTTAATAGGAAAGTTGATACTATACTGACCGACAGGGTTGGACTCACTTTTGCCTTCAGAATTGCCTTAATTAGTCCATGAGCCAGTCATCAATTTTGACCTAATCGGTACCACGTAAGGTGGCGAAACGACACTTAGAATCCAGCCTCATTGTATCATGGCCTACACAAAAATGTATGATAACCATCCCAGGGTGGTAGCTGTAGCCAGCTGCGGGTCAATGAAGAATTACACAGAGGTCAAAATGTAAAAATGCGTCAGTCATGTTGAAATCTATATCACATTATTTGTCTGATCATATTCATTCCAAAAAGGTATAGTTTGGACTATCTATGACTGAATATTCAGGACTTATGGGGTAAAAACAGCAAAAATGGTGACAAAGGTCAGTTTCAATTTGTACAGGGATCAAAAGTTAAAGTTGCTCCAATTTCATTAAAAAATTATGCAAGTTATTGGTTGAAATAAAAGAATAAATGAAATAGTTTTGATTGTGTTGAATGTTTAGTCTCCAAAGTAAAGGTCAAACAAGGTTGATGTCCATTGGATTCTATGACATGTGATAACTAAGGATGACAGATGGTGCTATTTCTTTTTAGAACCCTGTTAACCCAAAGAATAATTACTTAATCTGATTTTAGTCCCATCCAAATGCATCATTTCACACATCCTTATGGACTGTAGGTTCCCACATCAGGAGAGATTCCAGCGCCTTTTCCCTTCTGTGAAACTAGCCATAGAAATTACCAAAAGTTGTACTAATTCTGTGGGATTAGTAAATACTCCGTCATATCTTGAGGAGAAGGAGGTTTCTGCCCTAAGACACCTCAAGACGCATGATAGCTGAAAGAAGGAGCAACAATTTCCCATTTTGTCAATGCATTGGCGTGCCACTTTATTTGTACCTCTTCATACAATTCACAGACCTTTTATTTACCTTTTTATTTAACAGCGCGGCCACGCCCATTAACCTCACAGGAGTTCTGACGGGAAAAGCACCACAGCAGCTGAGATAGCTTGTCATATGCACAAAAGGAATACACATTGGCAATCACCCACACAGGGGCCAAGACAGGAAACATCAGTATCCAAGACAGCTTGTTATATGCATAGCAAGAATACACATTGCTAATTATCCATGCAGGGGTCGAGACAGGAAACATCCAAATGCACGTCTCGGCATGTTAACACACCTGCAGAACAGAGGACACACTCTAACCACCATTGTTGACACTTTGGTATGTGCTTTGTACATGTGGGCGTGTTACCACATACCAATTAGGAAACACAGTCAGTATGGTGAATTATGTCGATTATGTGTTGAATGTCCACCACAACAGTTAACCAACAGCAGTGGTTTAATCATCAAGACAATTAGACAGAAATGGAAAAATTAAGATGGTCAAGTAAATGAGCCATCAGCTCTAAGGTCAACTTTACACAGGCCTCAGTGAAGTTGATCTTAAATCAATATTAACCAAACTGAATCATACACTCACATCTATAAGTATCTGGACAGTGACTGTTTCTGTATTTATGACTCTATGAACCACAGTAGAGTTGAAATTAAACAGTTAAGATGTGCTTATTGTGTGAATATCACATTGACCATTAATGAATATCAGCCATTTTTATGCGCAGTCCCTCCAGTTTAAGAGGCCAAATGGCCAAGTGGACAAATTATGGGTAAGGTAAGTCCCTTTGGCTGCTCCCTTTTGTGCACATGGGATCATCACAGCAAATCCAAGGTGGATCTGCATGTTGAATTGGCACTTTTTATGCCGGATGCCCTTCCTGACGCAACTCCACATTACTTAAAGAAACAGGTGGGGTTTGAACCGGGAACCTTCCGCACTGAACCCACGTGCACTAACCATTTGGCCACCATCCTCTAATACAAATCAGCACAGTTTTACAGCAAGTTTTCTTTAGAAGAGTCAGAGGGATTGATACATGTACATTTCCAAATCACTGAAGATGTCTCAGACTTATTCAAACAATAGGGTACTGTGTGTTAAATCTATCTGGAGAAGGGAGTTTTCAAAAACTGGGCAAGCGTTTAAGAAGGATTCGAGTGAGGAAAGCCACCAAGACACCTATAACACCTCTTGAACTATACACCTCTGAGGCTGGGATTGTAGATAATTGAGTTATACACTTTCACACTTAAGTAAAATGGAGAAAGTTGTTTGTTTTTTAAGAAGACATTAAATTTTAGCAAAAAATTCCCAGAATTTGCCAATTAGTTATGACTTCTGAAAATAGTGGCATGGCTGTAATTATTTAAGGGTTAATGCAGTATTTTTGTTAAAGCCCTTCTCTAACTGTACAGCTGCACTACAAGCACATCTTGGTTATTTCATTTCAAATAAGTATTTTGTTAATACAAATCAACACATTTTTACACCCAGTTTTCTTTAAAAGAGTCAGGGGATGGATACATGTACATTTCGAAGTCACTGAATATGTCTTAGACTTTGTTTACATCAATTATTAACAAATTGAAACAGTAGGGTACTGTGTGGTGAATCTATATGGAAAAACTGGGCAAGCGTTTAAGAAGGATTCGAGTGAGGGAAGCCACCAAGATAATTATAACACCTCTTGAGCTATACACCTCTGAGGCTGGGATTGTTTAAAATTGAGTTATACAGTTTAAATTTATTGTGAATGTGTACAATGGGGTAAGGAGTTGGACTACCAATGCATAGACCTGGGTTCGATTCCTGGTCACACTACCCCTCTGTAGAAAAAGGCAGCACAGAAACTTTAATAATGGTCAGATACATTGTTGATCTTTTGGACAATAGGCTCATTGAGTCCATTTCCTGTTCTCTGCTCCTTAGCGACGGCGAGAGTATTTTGAGGCCAGCCTGATGAAGATGGGATTGGAACTGGAGGCCACGAGATCTGTAAGTCGATCGCACTCAACACAAACAAAGTGGCCACATGGGAATGCAGGAGAAGAGCAGAAGATCAACATGACGTAAAGATTGATGCACTAGAGCTGCTGTTATGACTGACATTTATGTGACTGAGAAGTGGTCAGTCTGTGGTATCGTAAAACGATGAGCTACATTTATAAGCCAGTCATACGCCATCTCTGCACAGCCATTTACATTAAAGACCAGACCTCTGCTACTCTGATCACTTTCAGTTATTGGACTCTTAGCATCACTTGATTAGTTTGACAGCGTTTTTAGATTTAGAAGTGTTTATTTCTTGCTACCTTTTATCAAATACATGAGAAACACATTTGCTCTCTGATTGACTGTCACCATGCTTCCCAGCATCTCTTGCACAAATCAGGGGGTGCCTCCATGTGATCTATGACGTCGCTATCATAGACTGAATGGGTCGCTACCATAAGTAGCGACCAATTCTTTTGTTCTTTTGAAATTTTCACCTTCGGGGGAACTATTTATTCATTTTTTAAAGACAACACAACTTTTGATAATATTGACAACATTATGAACCCCCTGTTTAAAGGATAATAAATAGAATTATAGTGGTGCCAAAGAAAATTCTTTTTGTGAATGAAATCTTAAAAACTTCAGAGGCTGTACAACTTTAAACTGTAAAACATCAAACCTCAATTATATTTCTTTTTCATAGGGGTTTGGTAATGAAATGTTACGAACTATTGCCATTTATATATATATATGTCGGCAGATGTCTCAGTAGCATAAAGTTATTTACTCCCTAATATCTGTATCGTTTTGGCCTCAAAAATTCATATCAGTCAAGCTCTAATTAAAGATATATGACCACTAAGCTTTTTAAAATTTAAGGCATAGTGATGTCATAAATCACTTTGGGGGGGTAGGCTTTCCCTGACCTGTGCAATGGATGCCGGGAAGCACACGGTGACAGCCAATGAGTAGTGAGGCACAGAGACATCTGCTGGCTGGTCTCTCTTTCTAGCTGCTTATCCAAAATGGCAGAAACTCTCCAAAACCGTGGCGTTTCTGTGTAAATCTAATATGTTTTTCATATATTACGTAAACATTATTGAGAAATAAATGCTTCTAAATCTAAAAATGCTGTTTTTGCAACCCGATAACACCTCTGAGATGATTTACAAGACATCTCACGAACGTCAGTGTGCACATTACGTGTGCGCATCACCTGAGGTCAAAGATAACTTCCGGTCTATTCGAAACGCACATGCATTAACTCTTACAGACAGCATAAGAAGGAAAATAAAATATTCATTATGGAATTCCCCCAAAATAAATATATTCTTTTAATTAAAATTAGCTGTAATTTTGCAAGATGTTTCAAAAATAAATCTGCATTTTAATGCGTGGATGTCATCAGAAACTAAATTTTGTCCGTTTCGGGAAATTTGGGAGGCCGTATACCTTTAAAAAACTTGTTGTGATATGTAGACCTGATGTGGCTTCGACAGCCTTCAACAAAGAGCACGAACTGGCAAGAACAGACACAAAAACACAAACCTTATATATTAAGACAGGTGATAATGAAACAGAGACAGGTGTGTGATTAAAAATAAGAGACAGGTGTGTGAAGATGAAGAAGAGACACCAAACAGGTGCACACACAGGGAGAAACAATAGAGGTGATTGGACGTAAAGTGGAACTGAAAAAGCAGTGACAGGGATATGACCAAAAAACATCAACAAAAACACAAATAAATCCCTAATAATCCGCATACCGACCCAATAATCTGAACGCTAGAAAATAAGTAAAGCTAGCCTTCAGTCATTCGGCATCTGGAGCTCGGTGTGACAGAATACTTTAAAAAGACTCAACAGTCCACATCCAGCCCCACTTCAGAACCAAACCTTTGTGTTTCTGTAGGTAATAGATGAAAAGCTGTTGTTTGTCAAGGTCCACATGCCATGGGACGTGTTGTGCACCTACGCTGAAGTCCTACACATCAAGCTTCCTATCCAGCCCAATGACCTGTCCTCTCGCCCTTCCCCTTGGCGCTACATCTCCTGGATCACAAAGCCCTTCTACCCTAGCGAGGACCTGATCACCAAGGAGACTGAGTTCTTCACGGCACCCTTTGAGAAAGATCGCGTAGAGTACTTCTACGTGAAGGACAGAGATGTCTTCTTCACTCCGTCCATGAGGAGCAGGATGGTACGTCCAAGCGCTCTTATTCTTTTATTTCAGACAGTCTTGGAGTTCTGCAGAATGTTAAAATACATTTGTGGTTGCTGTGTGTATGATTTATTTGGAAAATGGGTGAAAATTATTTCTCTATACCTCCTGTAGAGTTGTAGAGCAGGTACGTACGTATGGGATAAGGTTTTGGGCAACTACTGTTGACCTCGGTTTGATTTCTTATCGCGCTACCTGTCTGTGTCTTTGGACAAGACACTTCAACTGCATTGTCTCAGGTGACCCAGCTCTAATTGGTACTGGCCTTGGCTGGGGAAGTAACCTGCATCGGGCTAGTATCCCATCCATGAGGAGTCGTAGACTCTCATCCGCTTTACTCTACCGAATCCTGAGATAAGCACCAGCATCAACAGGCCTCAGGGCCGATATAGGACTTAATTTCTTCTTCATGTAGAACAGATGTTACAACATGGTTGTTACTGTGACATTTACATATTAATGAGGTGGTTGTTGACTAAGGTTCATTCCACGCAAAATCACCCAACAGGCTAAATCTTACCTCCTCAGATCTTCAGTAAATTCAGAATGTATGTTGGTTATGACCCCCAAATTTGAAATCTAAAATTTCAAGTAAAAACAAATTAAGGGTTTCTGAGATAGGAGGCATTGGTTGGTTGGTTGGTGGGGAGATTGTTTATTTGTTTTTTGGTAAATTTTGCGAAAAGGGGCATGGCCGCCAAATTTGAAATGACTGTAACTCCTGAACCAATTTTCCGATCTGGGCAAACAAGGTATCTTTGGAAAGGGGAAAATTGCCATTTGAAATTTGGGCACCACACCTTTTTTTCATGGAATTTCCAAAAAAAAAAAAAAAAAAAAGATAAATAAATTGTAGTGCCTGCTTTCTCTCTAACACTTAATCCAGTTGACCTGAAATTTTAGGTTTGAGGTTTCGCGATCATAACCTACAAATATTCTTAATTTCATGAAGATCTGAGGAAAGGAGGTTAAGGGCATTGTCGGATTTTGTATCCCAAGTTTTGTTTGTGAACACTCATTTTTCAACTTGACACTTACGTGTACTGTTTGTGAAGTTTGATGCTGTAACTTTAAAATTTTCACTTTCTAGTAATATACTATGATTGTGAAGTATATTAAATAAACAAATGTGGGTCGTGTAACTACATCTTGGCCACAGTAATGTGAACGCCGTCTTTTTGTACCAGGCATATTACATCTTGAGCCGTGCCCCATATGAAATACGAGGGAACATCAAGAAGTTTGGGATCACGAAGCTGCTGGGTAGTGGCGTGTACAAAGCTGCTTATCCCCTCCACGACGTAAGTGAAGCTGTTTGCTGCAGTTCTTTGTGCAATGCAACTATGAGGGGACACATTTGTGGAGGATTGAAAACTCTGTAATATAGCACATTTTTTTATTTGTTTGTTTGTTTTTTTTCCCTGCTGGCTCTTTTAGTGCCGGTTCAACGTGACGTCCAAAGAAGAGGGCTGCCCCAACGAGAGGTTTCTGCTCTATGAAGAATGGGCTCATCCCAAAAGCTTCTACAAGATGCAACCGCTTGACCTCATACGGTGAACTCAAGCTTTAATCTTCAATCGTCAGTTGTTTACACCACAAGTAAGACTTTGGAAAAAAAAAAAATCCCACATCATCTCTTTCCAACAGAAAGTATTATGGGGAGAAAATCGGCATTTACTTCGCCTGGTTGGGTTTCTACACAATCATGCTCGCACTGGCTGCCGTTGTGGGACTTGGTTGTTTCATTTATGGCTACAAAACACAAGACACCAGCACTTGGAGGTACCTTGATTCCTTTCCTGGTTTTTGTCCAAAATAGCATGTGTTACTGCCTCCGCCAACAAAGTTGAAGGAGGTTATGTTTTCGCCCCGTATGTCTGATTGTGAACAGCCTGGAGCCCACAATTTTTCAAATATCATTATGAAATTTTTACTGATAGACAAGAACATTAAATTTTCAAGGTCTTTGGTCAAAGGGCAAAGTCAAGAAAAATCTTTGAGAATTGGAAAAATCCCTATTTTTTATCATTGAAAGAATTTTCAGAAATTCATAACTCGGTCAAAAAAGATCAAATTTCTTTCATATTTGAGAGCAATGTGTAGGACGGTATCCTTCATCGACTGACAAAGTTTGATTCAGATCTGACTAATATTACGGATTTTGTGGCCATTAAAATTTAACTTTGAAAAGCCCATTTAATGTATATTTTACATTATATTTTAATCAAACGTGCTCCAATCACTCTCATATTTGAAAGTGAGGTGCAGACTGACACTCACTATCACCTGACAAAGTTTGATCTGGATCTGATCCAGATTGTGGATTTTGTGGACATTTGAATTTAATATTGAAAAGCCCATTTGGTGGTCATTTTGCATTATGTCTCAATCAAAAGTGCCTCAATCACTCTCATTTGTGACAGTGAGGTGCAAACTGGCACTCTCAATGAATAGACTAAGTCTGATCTGCATCTGATCTGTTTTGGACAGCGGATATTTGATTTTAACATTGAAAAGCCCTTTATATATATATATATATGTCTAATTTCTGTTATGTGATTGAATGCTTCAGCAAAGAGGTGTGCGACCCGAACATCGGAGGAGTGATCGTGATGTGTCCGCAGTGTGACAGGGAGTGTACGTACTGGAGGTTAAACAGCACATGTGAAGCGTCAAAAGTAAGTGGTGTTTAATTTCCACAAATCTCACCTTTATTTTGTCCTCATGTTATCTTCAGTTACAACTCCAAATCAGAAAAAAAAGTTAGTACTGTGTGGTAAATCTGTGTCAAATAGGTAGTTCTCAAAAAACTGAGTGACCGTGGTGGAAGGAGACTAGTGGGGGAAGCCACTAAGACAACTCTGAAGGAGTTACAGGCTTCTGTGGTTGTGGTTGGAGAAAATGTGCATCGTGAAACTTCTGTCAGTTGTATCACCTGTTATAAAGCTTCATGATGAAGTGGAATTGAGGATTTTCTTAAAAACAACATGCAAAATTTTAGTTTGCCAAAAGGCACATGGGAAACCTAAGCCTAGATTTGATCTGTGTTCCTGTTTTCCCGTCCTTCTGTACTCCACTCATATGTGAAGCTGTGAATGGTGATGCAACTGGCAAATGTTGCACCATTTCCATTTTCTCCAATCAGCCTATAATTCCTTCAAAGTTGTCTTGGTGGCTTCCCTCACTCATCTTCGTCCAGCTTGGTCGCTCAATTTTTGAGAACTACCTTCTTGTCACAGATTTAACATACAGTACAATACAATTTGAATTTGTTATTACATTTCTTTGTTGTGTTTCTTTTTTGTGCACATTTTCAATATTGTCCCAACCTTTTCTGATTCGGGGTTCTATTTTACCGTCTCGGTTTTAATTCTCATTTCATTCACAAAATAATGCTTCTCTTGTGCATACAGTTCATATTGTATGGAACGCTATAGAATGGTCCAGTAATTTGCATTTTGTGTTTGTGTAGGTTTTACATTTTCAGATGGATTCAAACTGTATTTTTATTTTTGTCCCCCCCCAGAAACTTTGCATATTTGATAACTTCGGAACATTGGTGTTCGCTGTTTTTATGGCAGTCTGGGGTAAGTCTTTAACAGGATCCACAATATACGTAGTGAATGTTGCATTTCCAACTTTTTACAATAGTCTAAGTCACATGCAAATACAGTCAGGTCCATAAGTATTTGGACAGTGGCACAGTTTTGTGATTTTGCACCACGGTGGAATTGAAATTAAGGAAGCAATTTGGTCTTTTTGTGTAGGATTTCACCTTCATTTCATATGGTTTAACAAAAATATCACTTTCAAATTTAGGAGTTATGGGCAAACATTTCTGTGCAGAAGCTCCTGTTTCCTCACGGTGCGTTTTTCTTCTTGATCTTTGACTGCAGTTACTTTGTTCCTGGAGTTTTGGAAGCGCTACCAGGCGGAGCTGGAGTACGAGTGGGACACTGTGGAATTCCTGGAGCAGGAAGAGCCGCCGCGTCCAGAATATGAAGCCAGATGTATCTATGAGAGGAAAAACCCCGTAACACAGGTAGATCATCTCATTTTAACAACTAATGTTGCATCATATAGATACAAACCTTTATTTTGTGAATAATAACCTAAAGACAAAAACAACAAAGAATAAAGATTTTAAAGTGATCTTTTTTATCGTTTGAGTTTTTCTTGGTAAGGATAATCGTTGGAGGCTTACTCTGTACTTTAAAGTGTTTTTTTTACGATTTAGGTGAAGGAGAAGGTGCCTTATACGAAGTGTGGACGATGCCTTCGGGTGTCTATCGGAATGGGAACAGTTTTATTTTGGGTAAAATGACAGAACTTTTCCCGTCTTGCTTGGAAATCTCTTCTGTATCTTGTATTGGTTTTACATCATCTCTTAATTTCTTTAGATTCTATTAATCCTGGCGTCCATCGTGGCCATTATTGTGTACCGCCTGGCCGTGTTCTTCACCTTCTCAGCTAAAATGAGAGCTCAGAACTTGAAGGAGCTGGAGCCATTTATCGAGTATGTGACACCTCAGATGGCCACATCTGTCACAGCCTCCATCATCAGCTTTGTCGTTATCATGATCCTCAACATCCTCTACGAAAGGGTCGCCATCTGGATCACAGATTTCGGTGAGCGTTTGGAGCAAACCGAAATCTTAATACGGTCTGTTGTACCTGCAGTAATGGCAAATGTCCACCGGGTGGATATATTGCTTCATTTCAAGAACCTTAGGACACGATGATGACCAACCTGTTGCTTATAGTGGTAGATTATACTCTATGTACCCTGTAGAATGAAGTGAATGAGTAGATAGATGAATGAGTCTGCCCCCTTCAGTTTTAACGATAACTCAAAAATTTTAAATGATGTTGTCTTGTAAGTCTATAAACTAAAAGAGCATATAATGAGAAAAATGGGTTGAATGTTAGTTTGGTTTGCAACAAATCAACACAAAAACTAACCTTGTTTTGGTTGTGTAATATACTATAACCCCAAATAAAAAAAATTGTGACAGCATGGAATATGCAAATAAAAAGTGATTCTATTATTTACTTTGACTTTATTTTCATTGCAGACAGCATGCACCAAAGATAATTTTCAGTAAATATCCATTCCTGAATTTAAGGCCTGGAACATTTTTCCAAAAAAAATAAGGTGGGATGCAAAAGCATTTACCACTTTAATGTTGCCAATCCTTGTCATAACACTTAAAAGACCTTTTGGTATTGAAGATAAAAGTGATGAAGCATTTCAGGTGTTATTTTCAGGTCAGGACTGCAGGCAGATCAGTTCAGTGTCCATACCTTCTTCCTCCACAGCCATACCTTTGTAATGTGTGCAGAATGTGGTTTTGCATTGTTTTCTTGAAAAAAAAAATGCATGGACAACCCTGGAAAATACACCTGCCTGCCACCTGCTGGACATATCTGATATTGTTGCAGGGAAAAAAAATTATCACATGCACAATGGAAATTAGGAGCGGGTGTGGTTGAAGTTATATGTTGCATGAAACAATCTTTTTGTGAGTTTCTTTCATTTCCAAAGCCTCAGCCTGTTTTCTTTGGAAGCATTACTAATTTTGTGCTTGTTTCATCTTATATTCTCCTTTCTGACACAATAACAGAGCTTCCGCGGACAAAGACTGAATACGAGAACAGTCTGACTCTGAAGATGTTCCTGTTTCAGTTTGTCAACTATTACTCCTCCTGTTTCTACATCGCCTTCGCCAAAGGAAAAGCTGTTGGGTATCCCGGAGATCCTGTTTACCTCTTGGAAAAATATCGGAATGAGGAGGTACGCTTTTTATTTCATGCAGTGCGTGTATCTTCTACCTCTTTGTGTTTATATCTTTAACAGTTATATTGTTAACAGTTATCAGTTATCTTTAACAGTTATCTTTAACAGTTTATATTGTTGTTTGTTTTAGTGCGATCCTGGTGGTTGTTTGATTGAGTTGACAACTCAGCTTTCTATCATCATGGGTGGAAAAGCCATCTGGAATAACATCCAAGAAGTCTTACTTCCGTAAGTAGTCAAAATCAAAAACCTCTTTTTTATTGACTATGTAATTAAAAAAAAAAAGAGGATCCTTGGCTAAAAGCCCCGTCTGGCTGGTAAATCACCAAGGGCGGAAAAGGTCCTTAATCCTAAAGTTGCTCCCAGTGTGTAGTGAGCGCCTTGCATGACAGCACTCTGACATCGGTGTGTGACTGGGTGAATGGAGGCATTACTGTAAAGCACTTTGAGCTTCTGGTATAGATGGAAAAGGGCGATATACAATAGTGTTCAGAATAATAGTAGTGGTATGTGACTAAAAAGATTAATCCAGGGTTTGAGTACATTTCTTATTGTTACATGGGAAACAAGTTACCAGTAGATTCTCACAAATCCAACACGACCAAGCATTCATGATATGCACACTCTTAAGGCTATGAAATTGGGCTATTAGTAAAAAAAAAAAAAAAAGTAGAAAAGGGGGTGTTCACAATAATAGTAGTGTGGCATTCAGTCAGTGAGTTCGTCAGTTTTGTGGAACGAACAGGTGTGAATCAGGTGTCCCCTATTTAAGGATGAAGCCAGCACCTGTTAAACATGCTTTTCTCTTTGAAAGCCTGAGGAAAATGGGACGTTCAAGACATTGTTCAGAAGAACAGTGTAGTTTGATTAAAAAGTTGATTGGAGAGGGGAAAACCTATACACAGGTGCAAACAATTATAGGCTGTTCATCTACAATGATCTCCAATGCTTTAAAATGGACAAAAAAAATAACAAAAAACAGACGCGTGGAAGAAAACGGAAAACAGCCATCAAAATGGATAGAAGAATAACCAGAATGGCAAAGGCTCACCCATTGATCAGCTCCAGGATGATCAAAGACAGTCTGGAGTTACCTGTAAGTGCTGTGACAGTTAGAAGACGCCTGTGTGAAGCTAATTTATTTGCAAGAATCCCCCGCAAAGTCCCGCAAAGTCTTAGTCTTGATGCAGGATAGTTGCAAACCCAGACACTCCAATTGCTCACTCAGCTTCTCAAGTGCTCCAATCAGGGTATCCATTACAACAAAGATCACAGGATCAGTATTGTCCATGAAGTCGAGGTCAGGAATAAGCCACAGGTTTCTACATCCTGACCCAACACTCTGGTCATGCAGGCACTGAACAGATACCAACTGAGGGTAAAGAAAATCCCCCAAACAGAAAAAAAAATTATTTAAAGGAAGCCTTGATGTTACTTGAAGTTGCACATTCACGCTTTCCGTGATTATACTGAGTCCGTGTGTTAATTCAACTGTTCCACAGGTGGGTGAAAAATTTGATTTTCCGTTACTGTACCCGTGTGAGCTCCGAGAAAGTGATTCCTCGCTGGGAGCAGGACTACCAGCTCCAGCCCATCGGGCAACTCGGACTGTTCTATGAATATCTGGAGATGGGTAAGAAGAAAAAAGTCTTCTACAGCTCGTCAGTCTTCCACACTCACAGATTTCAACCTGACTCTTGCTGTTATTATCGTCTCTCGCAGTCATCCAGTTTGGCTTTGTGACCCTGTTTGTGGCGTCATTCCCGCTGGCTCCCGTCCTGGCTCTGGTCAACAACCTGTTTGAGATTCGGGTTGATGCTTGGAAAATCACCACTCAGTTTCGCCGTATGGTGCCGGAGAAGGCTCAGGACATAGGAGCCTGGCAGCCAATTCTTCAGGGTGTCGCCATCGTGGCTGTGGCAACAAACGTGAGCCACCGCTAACGACAAAATAAGACATCAAAATTGTCATGTTACTAACTCCAGTTTTAAAATACACTACGTTTAACAGTCCTGCAGTAAAGCCTAAATTTGTCAAACTTATAATGCCCATATTTTTGAGGTGTTAACAGTAGTGGGCAGTGTTTAGCTAACAGCTAATTGGAAAAGCTAACTTTTTTGTGAGTGGATTAGCTTTTTGGCTAACTTTGAAAACCATTAGCGGACCACTTAGCATCCACTAAATTTACTTCTGCTAACTTTAAATCTGCTAACATATTTGAATAAATTTTAATGGTCAAATACAACTGTAAACCATAAAATCAAATGTTTTTTTTTTCCTTGTTGGATCTTATACACTAATCAAATAAGCGAAATTGACACATTGCACAAAGTCAACAAGCTAATATAATATTAAAAAATTGTGGTTTGCTGTTATCTGTAATTTTAGCTAAATTCTTTATTGGTTTACAGAGTTAGCATTATAACAGTTAACTTCTCACTTAATAGATTAGCAGTTATCAAAGCTAGCTTGTAGTTTTTAGTTTAGCTTCACCCACCACCAGGTGTTCATGTGTTGTAAGATTTATTGACTAGTTCATCAACCCCCATTTCTATGCTACATAAACTGAACAGATTATTGCTGCATTCAGAACCCTCAGAGGCTCAGAAGACCTGATGGAGACAAACTATTTAGCCTATAACAGTAGAGCTAGGCTAATGCTATGTTTGGGCTAAATTAAATCAGCAATTACGTTTTGCTGATTTGTGGTGCTGTAAACTTAACTAATTGTACATAGAACATCAAATATATTACATATAGCAGGAATGTCCTGTTAAAAATTATTTTTTTAAGAATGCATTTTCAACATTAGTAGCGTTGTTTCACTAGACACAAACATAGCTGTGACGTCAACTCGGGTCGTTCAGTTTCTTCACGAGTTTCCAAGTGAAATTTCTGGCCCGACAGAGCATTCAAGGCATTTTTCCCAAAGATAGAGGTCAGAATCTCCAACCTTCCGAGGATTTTGAATGAAACATAAGTCATTATTTGCAATTTGTGGTGAAAATTTCCCATTTCCGTGGCTTCTTGTTGCCTCAACAGGCTATGATCATTGCATTCACATCAGACATGATTCCGCGGTTGGTCTACTATTGGTCCTTCTCTGTGTACCCATATGGAGAGCATAGTGGCCACACCATGGAGGGCTACATCAACAGCTCCCTGTCCATATTCAGCATCGACGACTTCTCAAACCATAGCAAGCCTCTCTACACACCTCACTGGTTCAGCAACCTCACCACCTGCAGGTACGGAGCTCAACCAGTCATATTCTGTTGGACAATGTCTTCATATCCTACTGGCAGTCATGTACTTTTCACTTTATGTTACTGTTACTACCACTTTTGTAACACACATTTACCTCTAACATTTAGTTTTTTAGTCATGGGTGTGTTTTGGGTGTAATATGATTTACACCAATCACATTGTCACCTGCCATTCTCTCTGAGAGCCAGGTGTGCTTGAAACTGTTGCATTACTGTTTAGATGGTGGATTTGGAAGTGTGAGAGGAGGAACTAGATCCGCGCATGAAAATAAATCAGTTCCTGGAACAGCACCTAGAGTTACCTCACGCTCTACTCGACTCTTCCTTGACCCAAAGCCTAGCTCTTGAATTAATCAGAATAAAATCTGTAATGTTTAAGTTATGCTGTCCATAGAGGTCCAAACCAAATGAAAATCATCACCTCTTTCTTTGGCAGAGGTACTAAAAGCATATGTTCTCGGCTTTGGTCAAATCTTCGGTACGTACAGTGAGGAAAATAAGTATTTGAACACCCTGCGATTTTGCAAGTTCTCCCACTTAGAAATCATGGAGGGGTCTGAAATTTTCATCTTAGGTGTATATCCACTGTGAGAGACAAAATCTAAAAAAAAAAAAAATCTGGAAATCACAATGTATGATTTTTTTTTTTTTTTTAATAATTTATTTGTATGTTACTGCTGCAAATAAGTATTTGAACACCTACCAACCAGCAAGAATTCTGGCTCACACAGACCTGCTAATTTTTCTTTAAGAAGCCCTCTTATTTTGCACTCTTTACCTGTATTAATTGCACCTGTTTGAACTTGTTACCTGTATAAAAGACACCTGTTCACATACTCAGTCAATCACACTCCAACCTGTCCAGCATAGCCAAGACCAAAGAGCTGTCTAAGGACACCAGGGACAAAACTGTAGACCTGCACAAGGCTGGGATGGACTACAGGACAACAGGCAAACAGCTTGGTAGAAGACAACAACTGTTATGATTATTTATTAGAAACTGGAAGAAACACAAGATGACTGTCAGTCTCCCTCGGTCTGGGATTCCATGCAAGATCTAATTTTGTGGGGTAAGGATGATTCTGAGAAAGCTCAGAACTACACAGGAGGACCTGGTCAATGACCTGAAGAGAGCTGGGACCACAGTCACAAAGATTACATTAGTAACACATGATGCTGTCATGGTTTAAAATCTTGCAGGGCAGCAAGGTCCCCCTGCTCAAGCCAGCACATGTCCAGGCCTGTTTGAAGTTCATCAGTGACCATCTGGATGATCCAGAGGAGGCATGGGAGAAGGTCATGTGGTCAGATGAGACCAGAATAGAGCTTTTGGGAATCAACTCCACTTACCATGTTTAGAGGATGAGAACAACCCCAAGAAAACCATCCCAACCGTGAAGCATGGGGGTGGAAACATCATACTCTGGGGGTGCTCTTCTGCAAAGGGGAACAGGACGACTGCACCGTATTGAAGGGAGGATGGATGGGGTCATGTATTGCAAGATTTTGGCAAACAACCTCCTTCCCTCAGTAAGAGCATTGAAGATGGGTCATGGCTGGGTCTTCCAGCATGACAATGACCCCAAACACACAGCCAGGGCAACTAAGGAGGGGCTCTGTAAGAAGCATTTCAAGGTCCTGGAGTGGCCTGGCCAGTCTCCAGACCTGAACTCAATAGAAAATATTTGGAGGGAGCTGAAACTCCAAACCTGAAAGATCTAGAGAAGATCTGTATGGAGGAGTGGACCAAAATCCCTGCTGCAATGTGTGGAAACCTGGTGAAAAACTACAGGAAACATTTGACCTCTGTAATTGCAAACAAAGTCTACTGTACCAAATATTAACATTTATTTTCACAGGTGTTCAAATACTTATTTGCAGCAGTAACATACAAATAAATTATTAAAAAATCATACATTGTGATTTCCGTTTTTTTTTTTCTTTTAGATTATGTCTCTCACAGTGGACATGCACCTAAGATGAAAATTTCAGACCCCTCCATGATTACTAAGTGGGAGAACTTGCAAAATCGCAGGGTGTTCAAATACTTATTTTCCTCACTGTACATCCTTTGTCCAAAATCCACCACCATCTGCCCTTCCACATTCCTTCTGGTCCCTTCATCAATATGCCTGTTGAAGTACACTCCAGTCACCACTCTTTCACCCTTGGGTACACTCTTGACCACCTCATCTAACTCACTCCAGATGTTTGAGATGGTTTGGACAAGTGCAGAGGAGGAGCCCAGGGTGCATAGGGAGAAGGAGGCTGAGGATGGAGCTATCAGGCAGGAGAAGAGGGAGGCAGAGGACAAGAAAGAAACAAGAAGAACATGTATTTGTTTTAAGATGGTGTGTCAGCATTAACCACATTCTAAGCTAGTTTTTGCCTATGAAATATCCCGTCTGCCACCTGCTGGTCATGTCCAGGATTGTTGCAGTGAATAATGTCATCATCACATTGTCTAGCACTAGCACTTTGAGATTTTATGGAATGTAAAGTGCGTTACAAATAAAATGTATTATTATTATTATTATTATTATTATTACATTGTCACAGCGGGGTGGATGAAGTTGCATGTAGCTTGAGATGAGCTTGTTTGACGGTTTGTTTCAGTTCCAAAGCCTACGTCTGATGGCCACGAAGGCAACCATGGTTTGTTTGTAATATTTATTGTTTAGCTAATGAATTATTTCTGACAGAAATTTAAACGTGCATGTAACAGCAGTCTGTTTCGTGTAATATACTGTCTTCAGAAGAGGTAACGGTTAAGTTTAATTGTAGCTTCTTTCAAGTATATTAAAGGAAACAGGAAAAAAGACACACGAATGATGATATCTCATGAAAACAACACACCTTTATTATCTGCACCTCATTTTGAAAACAGAAATTCAGACGTGAGATTGATCTTTGATGGGTTGTAACTATTTTGTACGAATCCTTTTGTTGTTTTCAAAATAAAACCACTTAATCAAAAGCTTTTGTTTTGCAGGTATAGAGATTTCCGGTATCCTCCCGGCCACTCCAAAGAGTACACGCACAACATCCGCTACTGGCATGTGATCGCTGCCAAAATGGCTTTTATAATTGTTGTTGAGGTGAGTGCCGTAAACGTAATAGAATATCTCTCTGGTACAAACAGATCCTTTATTTTTTTTTAAATTAAACAAAAAAAAAAGAAAACTTCTTCTCCATCTGCTTGCAGCACATCGTTTACCTTACAAAGTTCATCCTGTCCTACGTGATCCCAGACGTGCCTTACGCTGTCAAAGAACAAATCAAACGAGAGAAATATTTGACCCAGGTTATCCTCCACGAGACCAACCTGAAGCTGGTGACCAAACGTTTGAAACCGGGAGCCCACGCCGACCCCTCCGGCGCCGCTGACGACAAACCATCCAAGAAGGAGCTGGATCTCGATTTCTGACGTAAAATATTTCAGAGCAGCATTCCGAAAGGAAAACTCACTGAATCCGTCACACAAAACGCAGGATGTTTCGAAGCCGTCGCATTTACACACACGTAAAATAGCACCTTTCCTTGTCTGATGCCATCGTAAAATATCATCTGATAATTCTCACCATGATAAAAGCGAGGTGGGTTCAGTTGTGAATGCAGCTTTCATCTCCCTCTGAATCTCTTCTTTACTTTTATTCAGCCACTTCCATATGCGTACCATTACCACTGCACAATATCTGGACTGTATGTTTTAGCCTGTGACTGACAGTATCATGTTTTAACTGTCCCATTTTATGACTGGAATATTCGCTCAATACTGTGGTATTATTTGCACACCCTGTGTTTTAATCTGTGGTACTATAAAGGATCATGCTGGGATTTTACTCCCTAGGCTCTCAGGGTCGCCTTTTTACTAGGGATAAAAGCAAATTAAATCACTGCATAATTGACTTATAACATGAACACCGTATTTGCTCTACTCCAAGTTCAGTTGAGTTTAACCACTGCTTCTTTGAATCTGGTGAGGATACCCCCTAGTTGTCTCCCTAGGGAGGTCTTCCTAGGCACATCCAACTGGGAAGGGGCCCTCAAGGAAGACCCAGGACACACTGATTTCTCAGCTGGCTTGGTAACACCTCAGGATTCCTCCAGGAAGAGTTAGAGGACTTTGCTGAGGATAGGGAAGTGTGGGATGAGCTGTTGGATCTGTTGCCACCCAGATACAGATAAGCTGCAGAAAATGAATGAATGAATGAAGTGCCAGATAGAACAGAGAAGATCCCTGCAGAGATTAACGTGTGCATGTTTACCTCATTAAATTGAAATTTTAAAATGACCCATTATATGGTTTGCCGCTTACCTTAGCCATGCTTTCTCATCAGTAATTGAATTGTAATGCCTCAGAGGCGAGCAGTATTGTGTTGAATAATTCTGATTTTGTCCTGAGTGAAAGGATGAACCCCAAAATGACTAAAAATAGAGCTAAGATTGTAAAATCCCAGTCCTCCTTTAACCTTCTTTTATGCAAACAGGATGGCTTACTAACAACAGCACTGATGTATATCTGTTTTATATGTTAAAAAAAATTTAAATTGTATTTTGTCAAATTTCCCCCAATATTTCGTACTCAAAGTTGAACGTAAAAGAAATATCCGTTGAAACAAATGCATATTTGTATATTATGTATATTACATATGTATCATAATGAATGTTCCAGCCCTCCCCCTCCCAGTTGATGTGTTTTTTCTTATTTTAATTGCTTGTCATTCAGTTCAATGTATTTGTGTAGCACTGACTCACAGCAAAGCTGACTCAAAGCGCTTCATATGAGTAAGGTCTAACCTTACCAACTCCCATGAGCAAGTACACAGGCAGTAGTGGTGAGGAAGAAACCTCAGGTAGACCAGACTCAGAGGGGTGACCCACTGCTTAGGCCATTCTAACAGTTACAAGTTTTTTTTTTTACAGATTGTAAAAAAGTATGTTAACAAATGGATGAAACAGAAGAGCAACAAAAATGGAGTTCATAATTGAAAATACAGTGGAGTCCATCTTGGATCTCTAATATATAGGTGTCCATGACCAGCACTGGTTGACTGCAGGCCAGGACCTCCAGTCAGTGGTGCAACAGCTGTGGCATCCTGAGATCAGATCAGGTCAGATCTTGGAGTGTTAGGCCAGGATCAGTCATTGGTGTTGTCAGTCCAGCCATTGGCAGGTGGTTGTCCAGCACCCTGGGATGCTGGGCTGGCATGCATCCATCATGTCATCATAGAGAAGTGCATTCCAAAAGCAGACTGTACTGTGCTCCATCAGCTTCAGGGCATCTCGTGGTCAATCCAGCGCCCTGTGGGGCACAGTGATAACTGAACCTTCAAGTTATTGTAAAGGCACAAGTCATTGCTGATCATATTCAAAGCTACATTGTTTGTACCCTGGTGGGATACAGCTGAAGTGACAAAGCATTGTACCCTTTTTGGTCCATTCATGTACCTTCATTTCTTATTGTCCAGGTAGGTAACTGATCCATCCCTACCTCTTAAAAGTCTGCAAGAGCCAGGTAAAAGGTGGGTATCTTGTTGGTCTTTTCCATTTATTGGGGTCCCCAACACTTGAGGCAGAGGAATATGCTACATGATCAAAATTCCGTAGCTGATATTCCATTACCATACAAGTGATCCTTCTCATCTTAGTCTCCTTACTGCTTGTCTGACACAAAATATTTGAGCAGTATTCAAGGATCTTCCAAAGCAATCTGGTACTAAAGCTGTCTAGTCGTCGCTTTAGGGCGCTAGCTTCCAAGTCACGAGTATACAGTAAGTCAGTAAGCACAAGAACCCTAAAGACTTGGACCTTCATCCTCTTCCAAATGTATTGGCATAACCAGGTACCTATGTCTAAGAACTTCACGACTCCATAAGGTCTTGCCAGGTGTTTCTCAATCTCCATGGCTGAAGAGCAAAAGTCACCAATGCCATTGAGATAAGTGAATGTCTCCAAGTTCAACACTTTCACCACACACTAATGGCAGAGTTCATTAGAAGTGAGGCATATCTTCAAACTATTTCTCAGAGCAAACCTATAGGGAATGTATGAAGACTTCTTCAATCTGGCAATTGGCCATGGGGACCTTGACCTTCACCCAAATGTTTGACCTCAGACTGACCTTGCCAGGGCAATTCTGGAATTCACCCAACTGTGTGTCATTTGGTCCAAATCAGGTTGCAAATCAAGTTCCTTGATTTTTAACTGCCACACTGAATTATTTAAGGACAATTTTGGGGTTCAACCTTCATTTTTGTAGAAGTTGGCAGCTGGGAGGAGGAAGCAGGCATGAACTTGAACCCGATAACAGACCAACGCCGGCCATTATACTAGTACGATACCCATTCTAAATACCCACTTTATAGAAAATATATAAACAGTGAGCCAAAATTTTACCCTTCTTGTGTGTTCTTGGTTTTTCACAAGATTTTTCTTAAAGTAAGATCACTTTGACCTTACCTGACACTTCAGTCTACCAAGTTTTGTCCAAATCTGATCAAAACTCTGAGCTATCTCCTCTTAACATGGAGACACAGTACCGAAAGCAGTACCCCACCATACCTATAATGTGAACATGGAATAAAATGTCAGATTTTTCACAAAGAAAGGAAGAAAACCAGTAAATACTTTCACAGGTTGATAATGGTATTTCAGTGAAATGATGTGGTGTTTGACAAATATGAAAATATTGTACGCGCAATACTGCTGGTAGGAAGCTAATATGGGTGACCTGGGATTTTGGGAACAATACTGTAAGATTATATAATTAAAACTTCGTTTAAAGGAAGAATGAGATTATACTTTTTTAACTTCCAAAGTGGAGTGTTTAGAAAACGCTTGAGACCATTTGGTAAGGGGTTTTTCGGATTCTATATCTTTAATTTCTGTTTAATGTGGAAAGATGTATCATTTCTGGAATGAAAAGCTTAAAGCTTTTTAGTAGAGCCACCAAATGATGTGGTTTGGGGGTTTGGTCGGATATTTTTCAATACAGAAAATAATAGACACGAGCCCAAGTAATTTTATAAATTCAAATAAAAATCTTAGCTAATTACTTTTAAATCAAACAAAATCTCTCTTTTTTTTTTAATTAATCAAACAAGTAGTTACGTCATCATCATGCGACCGGGCCAGCTGTGACTCACATGAGCACACTGGCTGTAACACAGACTACTTTTTAAATGTTTGTTGTGTTCAAGGGGTAAACCGAGCTAATTGTGAATTATGAGCTCTCAGATTACATGTGTCGGTTGGGTGAAGCGGGGTGTCGCAAAGGAAACACCGGATAAGGTAAGCAGTATGTTGAGCTAACTAGCATTAGCCTGCCTGCTAACTGTGTAGCTGTTGTAAGAATTAAAAATTAAAAAGTCGTTTTTAATAGCTTTTGGGTTGATGATAAAGGACTTTCTACCCGGGATATTTAAACTTGTAAAACCTTTATACCAAATTGTATTGTCATTTTATCTTAAAAACTGATTCAGAGTTTTAAGTAATTACTTTGGGAAGTTGTTTGCACAAAACAAAATGACCACCACATAATGTAATTATTATTAAAGCAAAAAATGTCTAGTTTCTGGTTTGTGTGAGAATTTGCTCCTTTTTGTTTTGCACAATACATTTTAAAATATCTTTTTAGATTTTGGAGTATTAAGCCTGGCTCCTACTGCTGATTTTTGAGACACAATTGTCTATAATTTTTTTGGGGGGGGGGGGAATTTCAGTCAAGTGCCTGAATTTTGGTGTAATTGATGGTAAAAGTTGCGTTGTAGACCAACAAGTTTAAAAAGTATTATGACATTGGGATAAATCATGATCCAAACAAGAGCAATCTGAGATTTCTGGCATCTGGCAGTCCGGATCACCTCCAAAATTCAGTGGAGTCTTCCATGCCCTAATATCTGGTGCAAATTTGGTGAGAATCTGTGAAGTAGTTTTGACGTAATCCGTCAAAGACTAAATAAAGTGAAATCTTAATCCAGAATCCGGATCCCGATCAGCACCAAAATTTAATGGCGTCTTCCATGGTCTAATATGTATCTGTGGTGAAAATTTCATCAAAATCTGTACAGTAGTTTTGATGTAATCCAGCTAACAGACAAGCAAATAAATGCTGATGATTTTATTACGTCCTTGATGGATGTAAAAAACCCAAAAGTGAATCACTGGATTTAATTGAAGCAGATCAGGGTGTGATTTTGCAGTAATCAGGACCTCCCGTTCTTTGAGCACAAGCCTCCTCTGCAACATGAAAAGCATGTTGTGATTGTGGTGATCAACAGAAGATTTTTGTAAAAGTGTGGGAAAAACACAAGTAGCATTTTGTGTATGCAGGCACATGCACAAAAAAAAATGGTGTGTAATGGGAATCGTACATACTCTGGCGTTTTCGGCCTTCCTTGGTTAGACATGTATGGAAGTGGATATAAAATAATAGGCAATGTGAATTTTGCCTGCTATTTTTTAAAATATCTGGCACGATTTCCTCAGTTTTGAAATCGAGACAGAAATTAGGACCAAAAATCTGTACTTAATCCAGGATTTCTGTCTGATTGGCTGGACTTTGGGCACACCATTGGAGCAGCAGTGTAGCTTGAAATAATGTGTGTGCAATGTGTCTGTTTTTCATAAAGATGGCAGTGTTTTTTCTTGAAGACACTGAAGTACTTTAGTCTTACCCTCAGGTTACACTTATAACAGTGGTTATGGTTTTTCTTTTTAAAATCACAGTATCCTCAGTGACGTTTTATTGACTCTGTATGTTAAATATCTTTAATTGTCATGTTTTCTGATCAGGTTTTATACTGTAATGATTTTTTTTTTTTTTTGGATGGTGTCTGCTGTTCCTCCTCAGGTTGAACTGAGTCCAGAGGAGCTCCGTCACATCATAACCGAGGCAAAAGAAGAACTCGGGTACGTTGGACAAAAATAGACTTTGCTTAAGTTTGTGTTTCTGTTTTATTGCTTTATATTATCCAAAAATCAATGTGTCAGAAGTGGGAAAATTGATTCAGTGAGAGTGAAATGTGCAAGAAACTGCTGGTGTGGATTCAAAGTGAATGATTTTTTTTTTATTATTATTATTATTGTTTTATAGAACATTCTTGCCTTTTAACTGTAAGAATATGACTGGAGGTACAGGTGCTGCTTTGTAATTAATTTTCTCTTCGTCAACAGGAAACATGATCCTGAGGATGAAGAAGAGGATGACGAGGCCACGACTGCTGAACCGAGTTCTGATGTTACAGCAGACGCTGCCGGAGTCCCAAATAACAAGAAGGAAGGAGGACGAGGCGAAGATGACGAGTTAGCCGAATACGAATTAGAAAAATATGACGAGGATACAGGTGGGAGGATAGAATGACTGTTGTGCGCTTGTAGAGCAGGTAGCTCAGTGGGATCAGGAGTTGGGCTAAAAATATGTCAATGTGGGCTTGATTCCTGGTCATGCTGTCTGTCTGTGTGCTTGAACAGTTGTCCTAGTGGGCAGAAACGGGCCTTTGTGCCTGTGAAGGACTTTCTTCTTCTTGCCTGTTGACTCGAGTTTGTTGTCATTCAGACTGTTGCTGTTTTTCCTTCCATCCAGACGCAGCTAACCTCGGCGATAGTCTGGCTGGACTCACAGTGTTCAGCTCCAACGAGGAGGATCCTTACATCACCCTCAAAGACACCGTGAGTGACCTTATTGTCTCTGTGCATCCATTGATGTAAGTGGAAACCGCGACATCATCCATCAACCGAAACTGGAAAAATAACTTTTTTGTTCAGGACATGTTTGTAAAAGCCATTAAATGTGCAAAATACAGTACAGTGTTGCCTTTTTCAGATAAAAACATACAGGTTTGATGTTTTAAAATGGTTTCAATCTGCTCTTCCAGGACCAGTATGAGCGGGTGGACTTTCAAATCAAGCCCAGCGACAATCTCATCCTTTCAGGCAAAGCAGAGAAAGACTGCTGCAGTTTGGACGTTTACAGTAAATATCTTCACATGAGATGCAAGAAACTGTCGTCTGATGTCTGATTAATTGTTGCAGCAACGAATTGAAGTTGTGCACAAGAAAATAAAGTTTTTTGTTTTTCCTTTTTTGAAAGCCCTGATGTCTCCCTTCCTTAAACACTAATTATAAACATTTACAGAAATCTTAAGGTGGTATCTCACTGGGCTGCGACTGCGAGTAGATGGAGACGCAAATTTGCGACAAAATACACAAATCTAGTGACAGTTTTCACTTGGAATCTCACTGAATTGGTGGTTAGGACACGCTTGCAAGATGTTTCATATGGCAGGGTTACTTGGGACATATGATGTATAATTTGCGGCATTCTTGCGACATTCTTCGAATAGGTGCGTGCAATTTCACGCTTGTCCTGCGCCCAGAATGTCAGTTTCTCATTTTTGTCTCAATCACTCACGGTTTAGTTTCATAGGTGGCCAACCCCTCACAAAGTTGTCTCACATTTCTCACACTTTCTGAAGCCCAATTTATATGACTCCATATCTGTAACTCCGTCGTCTCACAGAGTATTCTGCGTCATTGCAAACCCTCTCCCAGCCTGTCTCCGTGGTACTTCCCAGAAATTGAAACTACACTTCAAAATGACAACGACCACACAGGCTCATATTTGAAAGTGTTTGCATTGCACCCGGCAAGTACGCTTTGGACAAGGACAAAATAGAGCACTATTTGCAGAGGAAGTGAGCAAGTATGACCATCTTTACAGCATGGTGAGGAAAACCTACAAAGACACTCAAATGACTCGAAATTCATGGGGGGAATCACGCGTAATGTTAATCGATGATTGTGGAGGTCGTTGAGGGACAAATTTGTCCCTCACAAATTTGTCCCTCACTATTCTCTGTTTGCGACAGAACTTTGAAAGGGTCATGCCTATGCCAGCGCTTGCTTAGCCATGGAGTTACAGAGGTGTAGAAGAATAAAAAGGACTTAAGTCTTGCAAACTAAATTGACATGGGTTTGAGAGATTAGATTAGATAGAACTTTACTGATCCCTTGGGAAGACTCAATCTGGGAAATTGAGGTTCCAGCAACATTGTGTAGCAGCACATAGGGTAAGAAGCCCACAGAGTATCAAAAGTTAAAGTAAAAAAGAAAAACAGTTTGCAAATATAAATACACAATATAAATTCCAGACATACTGGTTTACTGGCTACTACTGTTCCTCTCCTTCCCGACGTCTGTCTTCCTGTTACTCCTCCTCCCCCTAAGAGAGGATTTGTACAGGCCTCCCCAAATGAGATGCCAGCAATGACTCTGCGACTATTTTGTGAAGAAAATTTGTTGCACAAATTTTTTGAACATGTTCAAAATTCTAGCAGCACAGCAGCAAGGCCCTGCGACTCGCGCAAGGAAATTGAGAACTCTCGCAAATGTTTTGAGACATTTTGGAAACTCCCTCGTGAAAGTTGTTCGCAGTTTGTCGCCAACAGTCGCAGCCCAGTGAGATACTGCCATTAATATTATTAGACTTCTTAAAATTCTTAACTGTACAACTCCTGTTTTTTGTTTTGTTTTTCCTTTGCAGTCTATAACTCTGAAGAGGATTCGCTGTACGTTCATCATCATATATTTCTGCCAGCTTACCCGCTGTGCGTGGAGTGGCTGAACTTTGACCCAAGTCCTGGAGAAGGAACAGGTAAAAAAAAAAAATGATCAAAGGTTTGGAGGTGATAAAGCGTCTATGATTCATTTGGCAATTTAACAACACTAATGAATAGTTTGTAGTCATTTCCAGATGTTCATCTTTATTTTGCCAAATGTAAGTTATCAGCGGAGTTGGGAATTTAAATGTATTTTTTTCTTCTCTCTTGATCTTGTATCTACAGGTAACTATGCTGCTGTGGGCAACATGACTCCACAGATCGACGTGTGGGACTTGGATTTAGTTGACTGTTTAGAGCCACTTTTCTCTCTTGGTAGCAAAAAGGCCTCCAAGAAAAAGAAAACAAAGAGCAAGAAGGTACTATTCTGATTAGTGTCTTTTAAGGTCACTTTCCTCCCCTATGTTGACAACGGGGGTGCATAACTCGCAATACAAATGAACTGTTGACCGCATATTGCCAACTTGGTGCAGACTAGGGCCTTAGCCAGCAAAAAGACTGAGTGGGCTCATTGCGCAATCACCTCTGTGTTCAACTCAATGCTGCTCCGTTGTTTCTGGTCCAATAGTAATAACGTCCTACACCTGCTACGTACAAGAGTTTCCAAAAGTTTATTTAGTTGATATGGGAGTTGGGTGGGGTTTTTTTTTAAAAAAAGTACTGTCAGGCAATAAGTCCTGTTTTTAAAGTCTAATCTGCCCCCCCCCCCCCCCCCACACACACACATTGTTACAACTCATAATGACCAAGATGATTGTATTTTGTTTGTTATTGATGTTCTCTTGATGATGTTAACCTGTCTATTGTGACATGTGCTGCTGCCTTCTTGGCCAGGTCACCCCAGTCTTGATCTCAGTGGGATTTTATCTGGTTAAATCAAGATTATTATTATTATAAAATACTTTTTATGTTTTGTGGTATGGGTAACTACTAATTCTCAAGGGCTGTTGTTATCTCAAGAGTGGCTGACGGAAATAATTTAAATATTCTTGACATCGTTGTAACTTAATGTTTACCAAGACTATCCTGCTTTTACATCGATGCTGGTGTCTATTTAAGGAAGTCTTTCAGAAGTCATGTTGTGGTGATTCACATTTTTGTTGTTATTTTTGCAAGACCCCAAGAAAGAATTTTGTTACAGTACAGTTTTTTTCATTACGTGTTCCCATTGGCCGTACGTCCACTAGCCACTGTGCAGATTTATATCGTGTCACAGATCATGTTTTTGTTGGTCCCAATAATTGGTGTCTCTGTCCTTCTTGATGTCAGGCGGCCGCAGAGCCAGTTGAGGGCCACACAGATGCAGTGCTCGATTTGTCCTGGAACAAACTCGTCAGGTTTGTCTTCCAAAGCCTGTGAAAATCAGCAGTATATTTACTGCAGTACAACAAAGCAGTCACACATGCTCTAGTACTTGAATTTTTTACTGCTTCTGTATTGATGCTCCAAAAGCTGCTTTTGCGTGTTTATGTATTTACATGTTAAAGTAGACTTAGATTTATATTTGTTTGCTTGGATTGTGAACACGAGAGGTTAATGTGTTAGTTTAATCCCATGTTTCCCAACCCCGGTCAGACAGATCAAAAGTCTTGCACATTTTCCATTTGTCTGACCTGCTCAGGCAAGATCAGCTCAGTCAGGAGTGTTCAGCCAATTAGCAACAGGCTGAGCAGTGGCACATACCTGATTTGGCTCATTGTGTACAGTTCGAGCAGGATGAAATCGAAAATGCACTTTGGGTTCGGAAGACCAGGGTTGGGAAATACTGCTCCAATCAACCTCACAGTATTTTAATTTAAAGAAAACAATCTTGTATCGTTTAGTAATGTCTTGGCAAGTGGATCAGCAGACGACACTGTGATTTTGTGGGATCTGACTCAAGGAAAACCAGCCACAACTCTGCACCGGCACAGTGACAAGGTATTCATGAAGGAAGATACTGAATGCAACTTGGAAGTATGTTTAGGGTTCAAAAGCAGCTTGGTTCTTCAAAGTACCTCAAAATCTGAACTTCATTTGCTTGCTGTCGTATATAACCATGGACTGTGTATATGTACTGGACAAACCCTCAGTGACATCACTCATACGTTTTCCGAAGAGCTGGTTTGAAGCTCAAATAGTATAGTGCAGCAGCTGAGAGAATATTGAGAGCAAAATCATGCAAATGGTGATACAAGCACCAAAGTTGGCACACCTACTCCTTAGACATTACTCTTTTGAACAAACCGACTGGCCACTCGAATTTTCAATATGCGTCCAGGTAGGGGTCAATTGAAGAATTACACAGGGATCAAAATTAAAAATGCTCAAATCATTTTGAAAACTACACATTTGTCTGATCGTAAGGATTCCAAAAAGGTATAGTTTGGACTATCTATGACTGAAGGTTCTGGAGTTATGGGGTAAAAACAACAAAAATGGTGACAAAGGTCAGTGTCAGTTTGTACAGAGGTGAAAAGTTAAAGTTGCTCCAATTTTGGTTAAAAAAAAAATGATGCAAATTATTAGATGAGTAACAGGATTTTAAAAAGGAATAGTTTGGACCATGTATCATGCTTAGTTATGTCACGGGGTAACGTGTCACATGTCATAGAATCCAATGGACGTTGACCTTGTCTGACTTTTACTTTGGAAACCAAACATTCAACACAATCAAAACTATTCCATTTATTAATCCTATTAGCTCAACCAATAATTTGCATCACTTTTTACCAAAATTGAAGGAACTTTAACTTTTGACCCATGTACAAACAAACTGACCTTTGTCACCATTTTTGTTGTTTTTACCCCATAACTCCTGATCATTCAGTCATAGATAGTCCAAACTATACCTTTTTGGAATCTTTACAATGAGACAATGTGGTGTAGGTAGCTGCTGCACCAGTGACCCGTCTCCGGATAAAGCGGAAGAAAATGGATGGATGGAATATGATAAAAAATAAATTCCTAGTAAATAGCTTTTAACAAAACCTTTCCACAACTAAAGAGCAACACAACAGTTCCAGCATGAAGCCCTGTTCAATTTTATTCAACTTTCATATTTTTTGCCAGAAAAATTAAGTTGTCCAAAACTGTCACACTCTATAAGGAATTTTTAAGAGAATTAATGTTAAAGAATCCCTTTACTTTTGTACATTTTATTTTATTTTCTATCAACTGTTTGTTTAATGTTTGTTAATATATCTTTTTAAATCAAGTTTTGAAAAGAAAAACATTGTGGGAGAAGCAAAAGTGAGTAAAACCACCTTAAAAATATTTAGAACCACAAATAAACTTGATTCTTGGTTTGTTTGTTTATTTTGCCATTAAAATTGTCCATCACTTATTAAAATAAAATAACTTCTCAAGGCCAGGGCTTCTTAATGTCTGGGGACTATTTAGTCAGTGCAGCAAACGAGGTCAGTCAGTAGGCTGAGTGAGGAGGATTGTAGATATCCCTCTGCTCAACGCTTTACAGGCTGCTGCAGGCAGTGGAGGAGGGGGAGACCCGCTGCCGCTCGGTGACAAGGGAGACTTTCACTTTCAGTCGCCAAACATCCGAAAAGTCTCCAGTAACGCCAGGAAAAGTAGCTAGATTTGTCGCTAGTCGCTTTTGAGAAAATAAGTCATCAAGGGGGTTTGGAAAGTCGCCAACTTTAGCGAGAAAGTCGCCAAGTTGGCAACACTGAATGTAAACACACACAACATGAACTCACCCGTGCACAGCCCTGTACCAAACCGAATGTCCCGTACCAGACGGTTCAATACAAATACATGTATCGTTACACCCTTACCTTCCGCATACAGTTGTCGCAAACCAGGAGACTAGCTGTCGAGACCAACACTGTTGTTTGTGCCAGGCTGTAAACATGTTTATTTCTGCTGTAAAGTTGATTTTAACATGAGCCTCTATGGGGAGTCCCTTGCCTTTGGAGCCAGCCTCAAGTGGTTATTCAAGGAACAGTTTTTAGAACCGGAGGTTGGCTCTCCAACAGAGAAGCTTTGTTTTCACTGCACTATGTTGGGTTTAAAACACTAAACTAGCTGTCTTTAGAGAGTCAAAGTCACTTTCTTTGGTAGTGGTTGACTTTCAATAATATTGTATATTGAGAATCTCTCGAAAGCAAGATGATACGTGTCAGTGGGTTCATCTTAATATGAGATATCTAATTCAAACTTCATTTTGCAGCACCAGGAAATCTCAGGCTTCAGCTTCTAAAAAAATATATATATTTTGGCATCTTTCAGGTTCAGACTTTATCATTCCACCCGTTTGAGGCTCAGACACTGATTTCAGGGTCATTTGACAAGTAGGTGCAGTCACATCATATATCAAAAGGTGAAAGGCGATCAAGGATTTTTATTTTTTTTTCCTGTTCTCTTTTGTAGGACCGCTGTGCTGTACGACTGTCGTAATCCAGATGTTAGCTATCGAACCTGGAGGTTTAGTGGTCAAGTGGAGCGACTGATTTGGAACCATTTTTCACCCTGCAACTTCTTGGTAGGTATCTGTAATTGCTTTAGCAGTTGATCCATCTTGAGCATTTGGAGGCAAGAGTGAAGTGTACTGTAGTTCTACCCTCAGACTGAATGGAGTTGTGTTTGTTGTCCAGGATGCTTGTAGTTATGCTCAGAAATGTACACGTGCAGCTTTGGATTAGTCAGTGAGTGCATTTGATTCAGCGAGACTCTTGTAAGTTGCCAAGTTTTTTCCCCTCCATATGTTATTGTTTATACAGTCTGAGCCAGTGATCAATTTTGACCTAATCAGTACCACGTAAGGTGACGAAACAACACTTACAATCCAGCCTCAGTGTATCATGGCCTACACAAAAATGTATGATAACATCCCAGGGTGGTAGCTGTAGCCAGCTAGGGGTCAGTGAAGAATTACACAGAGGTCAAAATGTAAAAATGCCTCAGTCATGTTGAAAACTATATCACATTACTTGTCTGATCATAGTGATTCCAAAAAGGTGTAGTTTGGACTATCTATGATGGAATGTTCTGGAGTTATGGGGTAAAAACAGCAAAAATGGTGACAAAGGTCAGTTTCAGTTTGTACAGGGGTCAAAAGTTAAAGTTGCTCCAATTTTAGTAAAAAAAAAAAAAAAGCAAGTTATTGGTTGAAATAAAAGGATTAATAAATGAAATAGTTTTGACTGTGTTGAATGCTTGATCTCCAAAGTAAAGGTCAAACAAGGTTGACGTCCATTGGATTCTATGACATGTGACATATGTTACCCCGTAAAATGAGAACTAAGCATGACAGATGGTGCAAACTATTCCTTTTTAGAACCCTATTAACCCAGACATTACTGAAATTGGAGCAACTTTAACTTTTGACCCCTGTACAAACTGAAACTGACCTTTGTCACCATTTGTGTTGTTTTTACCCCATAACTCCAGAACATTCAGTCATAGATAGTCCAAACTATACCTTTTTGGAATCATTATGATCAGACAAATAATGTAGCATAGTTTTTAACATGATTGGAGCGTTTTTACATTTTGACCACTGTGTAATTCTTAATTTACTCCTACCTGGCTACATCACCACCCTGTGATGGTTATCATACATTTTTGTGTAGGCCTTGATACACTGAGGCTGGATTGTAAGTGTTTCATCACTTAAAGTGGTATGGAAAACCTTGTTGGCCCATGGACTAGGGTGACTTGTGGTCACCAGGTTTTTGGACTATCTCCTTCCAGTGATGTCAGACGAGCATGTTAAGAGGATCAGATGTAGTCGTGCTTTGGGTGTCTCCTGTCTGTTGTCTTCGAACATGTGATGCTATCTGGGGTCTAGTGATCCTAGGGCTGCTTCCCAGGAAAATTAACCAATGCATTCCCACAAACTTTCAGTCTCCTATCACAGCCCTGTAAAATCATGGTACAGTCCTCTCAGGTCACTGTGCTGTAGTGTCTTGTCGGGCCAACTTGTGTAAGACACATCGTCCTATCAGGCTATTGGCCATCTCCAGTAAATCAGCAAGAGTCTGTGGTATTGTGGTTGAAGTCTTCAGCACCTTTGAAGATGCTGTTGTACTGGCATTTCAGTTAATCTGTGCTTCCATTTGACAGGCAGTATTCATTTGAACATCTTAACAGGATGAACTTGTCTCTTTCTAGAAAGTAAAGGGTGATCGCCCAGATTGCAACAACTGCAGGACTGTGACACTGCTCTATGTGCCACGTAAGGTACTTGCAGTGGTCATTCTCCACAGATTCAGTGCCACCTTCGTGCCTCAGAGTGACTGGAACAGAACCGCTTTCATGTCCCCATCCTTTTAATTCACGGAATCCCCAAAAGGCTGCTGGACATCTTAGCGAGACTATATAGAAGTACTGTCAGTGGAAGCAGAGTATTTGACTTCTTCTCAGGAAATTCTGGTGTTTTGGGGAGGTGGTTGCGTAGATTGGGTGTAGAGTATGAGCATGTAGTCCAGCAACTTGGATCCTTTTGTTGGTGAGAAGTTCAGTGACTTTTTTTTTTTTTTTTTTTTTTTTTACAGATGATACTGTGTTTTTGTGCAATCAGTGGATGCCTTTATGCACATTTGATGCAGTACTTGATATGGTGAATGGGAAGCTGGAGATCTGAGTTTGTGGTTGTCCTGAAACAAGACAAAGATCCAGCGTTCAGTGACATCCTGGACTCTTCTGTCAAATGTGTATCTACGTATATGTGGTGAAAGTGTTGAACTTATAGAGACATTTACGTAGCTTGGCAATGACGTTGATGCCTCTTGGTTCTTGGCCTTTGGGCTCGGGAGACACCCAGGAAGCTCTTATTGAGTCATGAGATCACTGGTCAGACTTGTTTGATGCTGATAATTTTTCAGTAGGGGAAAGGTCCCACTCTCGACGTTCCTGATGCTCCCACTCTTACCTTATGGTTATGAGACCTGAATGCAAGCCAGTAACCGAACACTGGTTCTAGGATGTCTTTGGTCCTAGGTATCATCAGGTCTTAGTGAAATAAATTTAAGGATACTCTGAGGGATACTACTTATGTTTTGAGGTAATGACAGGTTTGGCTGTATGGTGATTGTCTTCGGATGAGCCTGAGTACAGGTGCAGCATGAAAAGGCTGAGGGGTCGCCCACGTACCACCTAGCTGCAACAGATGGATGGCTACTTTCAGAAGGTGGGGCTTGAGTGCTTGTCTGACTCGGTGCTTGCCATCCAGGACCCATAATCGGTCCATAGTGTGGTGGATGTTCACAAATTTCACCCGTTACGAGATGTACAGTTGTGGAATCGAGTAATTAACCAGAGTATTTGTGTGTTCAGGCCAGCACCGACGACGGTTTTGTCTACTGTCTGGATGCACGTTCAGATAAGCCGGTGTTCACGCTGAAGGCGCATGATGAAGAAGTGTCAGGTTTGTGAAAATGTCAGAAACCAATGTTTCCATTTCCAGGTTGAAAAACAGTGAATCGTGAAATAAGCAAATTAGCACAAACCTGGTCTGGTGTAATTTCCTTCCATATTTCAAATGGGAATAAATATTAATTTAAACATTTGTTCTGAGCAAGACGATGGAAAAATGACAATCAGTTTCTCTTATTTCCCTCCATCAGGTTTGTCCCTCAGCAGCCAGATTAAAGGTTGTTTAGTCACTTCATCATCAGACAGACATGTGAAGATTTGGGACATTTTGAATAACAAACCTAGTCTGGTGCATTCACGTGATATGAAGATGGTAAGAACGTCCGTGTGTTTCGGACTGTTTTGTGTAATTTGTGGTTTTACACGGAGCTCAGTGTGTGAATTACTGACCTCTGCGGTGGTTGCTGCTGGACTTCATCTAGGGTGTGATGTTCTGCGCTGCCTGTTGCCCTGATCTTCCCTTCGTCTATGCGTTCGGCGGACAGAAGGACGGTTTACGTGTTTGGGACATAAGTGATGTTGCAGCAGGTACAGTTTTCATTGAGTGCTTGTTTTCTTCTTTCTGCCCCATCGCACATTTTGTGTGATGTTGGAGGTTTTCACCCCTGGTTTGTCTGTTTGTGAATACAATTTTTCATATATTGTAATGACATTTTCCTGAGGATTCATATCCTCATAGGTAAGAACTGATTAAATTTTCAAGGTGAAAAGGCAAAAGTCAGGAAAAATCTTGGAAAACTGGAAAAATCCATATGTTTAATCTTGAATGAATATTCAAAAATTCATAATTCTGCCAAAAAAGATCTAATTTCTTTTATATTTGAGAGCATTATGTAGGATGGTATCCTTTATCGACTGACAGTTTGATCTGGATCTGATCCAGATTACAGATTTTGTAGCCATTTAAATTTAACATTGAAAACCCCATTTAATGTATATTTTTCATTATATCTTAATCAAACATGCCCCAATCACTCTCATATTTGAAAATGAAGTGCAGAATGACACTCACTATCACCTGACAAAGTTTGATCCGGATCTGATCCAGATTACAGATTTTGTAGCCATTTAAATTTACCATTGAAAACCCCATTTAATGTATATTTTTCATTATATCTTAATCAAACATACCCCAATTACTCTCATATTTGAAAGTGAACTACAGACTGGCACTCACTATCACCTGACAAAGTTTGATCCGGATCTGATCCAGATTACAGATTTTGTAGCCATTTAAATTTACCATTGAAAACCCCATTTAATGTATATTTTTCATTATATCTTAATCAAACATACCCCAATTACTCTCATATTTGAAAGTGAACTACAGACTGGCACTCACTATCACCTGACAAAGTTTGATCCGGATCTGATCCAGGTTACAGATTTTGTAGCCATTTAAATTTAACATTGAAGACCCCATTTAATGTATATTTGTCATTATATCTTAATCAAACATGCCCCAATTACTCTCATATTTGAAAGTGAAGTACAGACTGGCGCTCACTATCACCTGACAAAGTTTGATCCGGATCTGATCCAGATTGTGGATTTTGTAGACATTTAGTGTACTTTTTGCATTATATCTCAATCAAAAGTGCCTCAATCACTCTAATTTGTAACAATGAGGTGCAGAGTGACACTCTCAATGAATAGACTGATCTGTATTGTGGACTTAGTGGATATTTGATTCTTTTTTTAACATTGAAAACCCCTTTTGATTTATATTTTAGCTAATGAAAAACCACTTCTAACAGGACTTTGACCTTGAAAATTTTTTCAAGGTGCAATGCTCTAGTATTGTCATTTCATTACATTATTTAATTTGCGGGCAGGAGGTTCTTTGTCAACATGTCCAGTGACTGGTGGAGTAAGTTTCGTGTTTTCAGGATTCTAACGTTGTTTACTCTCTTCACCTTTAGTGGCCGAAGTGTTTGGCGGTCGGCAGCCTCTGATGGTGAGCACAAGTTCAGAAGTGGCCGGCGCAGCAGAAATGGACGTGTCCTGATGATGCAGCCTGTGCACATTAAATAAACTGTCAGCGTCTTCGTCTTGGTGTCTCAGCAGCACGAGTGGAGCTAATGAAGTTTTGCTCATTAAGAACTAAGTGTCAGTCTTTGCAGCTGGGTCAGAAAGATTGAAGAGCGTTCAGAAAAATTTCCAATTACTCAGCATATTCTTAATAGAGAATATGGCTATTGATGCCCCCCATCTTTTTTTAATGGTGGAAGAATTTATTGTATATACAATAGATTTTTTTTTTTTTTTTTAATTCTTCAGTTTGCATGTTTTGGTATGTTTACAGATACATAATGCTGTAATATTATATTTAGATGACAATTCTAATAATATCAACCTGTAATTATTAGTTGTTTTGGTAATCATGAATGATTAAAATCAAATATTTTAAATATTTGATTAAATTAAATAATACATGGTGTGCTGTTCTCTTTTTGTGAGTGGGGCCAAAATAAGGTCACACTGATAACTGAGGCTGGTTAGTGAATAGTTTCCCTTGACCTCAAACATCTTATTTGGTAAATGATCTACATTCATATATTGCCTTTTATGGTCAAAGTGCTTTACAATGTAGTTTTGTTGGACTTCTGTGCTGGTCATGGATTGTCCATAACAAACACCTTGTTCGATCACAAGGGTGTTCATAAGGACACATGGTACCAAAACACCCTAGTTCAAAGGTGGATGGTCGATTTATAATCATGTCATTAGTTCTGCGACCGTGTGTGTGTTGGACACGGGTGAAGAGAGGGGCAGAGCTGTCAACTGTCCCCACCTGGTGATGAGTAGGCTCAGATGGCGGGGTAAGCCACTAGGCCTTTCATGCTTGGTTGGGACAGAGGTGTACGGAATTGGCGGACAGGTATCGGCAGGCCAGAAAGACTGAAGCTTCAGTGGTGGCTGAGGCTAAAACTTGGGTATGGGAGGAGTTTGGGTTTGAGGTATCGGGGCTTATGCTCCTGGACAGAAGCTCAGTTTTCCAGGAGATACTCTTGAGTAGAGCTGCTACTTCTTCACATCGAAAGGAGAGCCAATTGAGGTGGTTCAAACATCTGGTGAAGATACTCCCTGGTCGTCTCCCTAAGGAGGTCTTCCACGTGCGCCCAACCGGGAGGAGGCCACAGGGAAGACCCAGGACATGCTGGAGAGATTATATTTCCCAGATGTCTTAAGATCGCCAAGGAAAACTTGCAGGACTTGGCCAAGGATAGGGAAGGTGGGGGGGGGATTACTTTGTTGATGCTGTGACCTGGACCCAGATCAGTGGCTGAAAATGAATGAATGAAATCTTCATACAAGGGTCACTTTTTGAGCAAGAGATGTCCTAAAAACAGTGATTACATTGCCATTGCGTAATTTGCTGGAAGGAAAAATACGTACAATGGTTTGATTAAGACTTTGTGTATCAGTGTGAAACTTGATACACAAAGTCACCTAAGACCATGAACAAGTTTTGTATTGGCATGTTTTGATTCTGATTGTGCCCGCCAGAAAGCTTGCGTACACGTGATCTTTACAAAGACGTATGTATCAAGGAGGAACTTCTTGCTATGAAGGTCACCTCATTCAGACCAACAAGTTTGGTGTTGGAATCCTTTTAATGTTAATTGTCACCAGAGGGTGTAGTGTATGGGAAAAACAATGCAATTTTCAAGGATTGTGACCAAACTATACCTTAAGACTTTGCTTAACTCCATCGCTTGGTTTGGAGAAGCAGGGTGGAGTGTCAAAATTATAATATATATGGTATTTACAAGTTGTCAACTTGCTACTCCCCCCCCATAACACTACTTGACATACTTGTAATTGACTTAACATGTGAGGAGTAGGTTCATCCAATCAGCCATTTTTGTGTCTTGGTGTTTTGCGCAGTATACAAATCAGGAGTGTCAGAATTCTTGGCACTCCTGAACCTGACCACCATTTCTGAAAGGGTGCTTTCTGTGTTGGGACAAAGCTTTAAACGTGATGTCTCAGCTGCCTGAAAGCCCTGCAAATATTTTGTCTTAAATGGTTTAGGATGAGGGTTACCGTTTAATTTCTCAGAAATGTATAAAACGTTTGGATGACGTTTGCTCCTGAGAAGCAGCTTTGCCCACTTCCGGAAGTCTTGTGCAATACCAGAATTTTGGTCAAAATCTGGAATATTTCATATTTGCTGATTGCAGATCGTTTGTAACCTAGTATGTCTTTTACTGATACCATGAATCTTCCCAATCACCTTTATTGATTAGAAGGGAGGGGATCAGAACAAAACCATTCGGGTCCTCATGCCATTGTGTGCTGAACTCTAATAAAATTAAATCTCTAAACAAAGCCAGTAAGTTTCTAGCACTGCGTGTTAAATGCTATTTGTCTAAACCTGAAGGGGTTAAAATGGTAAAGTATTTAACTGACTATATAAACTATCTAAGCCAATATAAATCTTTAATACGACTGTAGTGTGAAGTACGAACACAAATTTCAGACTATGAATTAAAAAAAAAATAAAAATTGTTAGAAGGTGGAACTGATGTTTTTGATTCCGCGCGCTCGCCGGAAGCTGTGCTGGTGTTGCACGCACTTGAGCATGGCGTCAGGTTATTTGTTCAAATTTGAACGTTTTTTGTTTTCTCACGCTGTTAAACCACGACATTTAAACAGTAAGTTTTGTCTGCCTAAAGTGTTCATTCAGCTGACGGAAAACCTGTTTATTGGAGCGGTGGTGGGACTAAAGGCGAATGCCAAGCTAATGTTTTGACGTGCTAGCTTCAATTTGCTCTGACAGAGAATTTATGTTTTCTTTTTTGTTGAACATAAATATATTTGCAGTGAACCTTGTCAAATTTTGTGCTATATGCCACAGTATTTTTTAATCATTTGTATGTTTTGTGTTGTAGCACATTTGGTACCATTTCGACATAAATCCAATGTCGTTGGTGCTTCAGTGGATGGTTTCAACAGGTATTTTATTCATTTTCACACAACGATCATAAATAAATAATAGACGCTGGTATGACATGGGGAAAAATAGACGTCTGAGTAAAATTTTTAAAAGCCCCCAGCTTTGCAATACATGTACATTTTTCCTGACTGGTTGAACTTTAAAGAAACATTCAGAAGTATAAATTGTAATCCTTCATGTGGTTTGTTTACTTTTTGCATATTTTATATAAAACATTTATGATTCTTTAACAAGAGGACGTTATTTCCTAGTGATTGACTTTTCATAGTATCACCAGTAATTGAGAAAGGAAAGAAGCCAATGAGACATTGTCACCATCATTTTATGTGCAATTTTATGTACAATGGGGTAATTGCCAAATATCCTGGCAGCGTTAGTTTTAACACAAAACCTTTAGTTTTCATGTATATATATATATATATATATATATATATATATATATATATATGTGTATATATATGTGTGTGTGTAACAGAGGCCAGCAGATGTAGTTAGTAAACCTCACTCCCAACAGCTCAAAAGGATTCTCTGGTCACAAGGCCAGAGCCCTGGGTTTTAGCCTTCTGGTTAGAGAGTCCGACTCCCATGCCGGAGATCGTGAGTTTGCGTCCCGAGGGGTGCGAATGGGCGGAGTCATAACAACACAACGCAGACCGCAGCCGCTACAATGGTGCCGTGACCCGGATGGGAGTGAGTTTAGGGGGGTGAGTGTAACGGAGGCCAGCAGGTGTCGCTGTGCAGATGTAGTTAGTAAACTTCACTCCCAACAGCTCAAAAGGATTCTCTGGTCACAAGGCCAGAGCCCTGGTTTTAGCCTTCTGGTTAGTGAGTCCGACTCCCATGCCGGAGATCGTGAGTTCGCGTCCTGAGGGGAGCGAATGGGCGGCGTCATAACAACACAATGCAGAGTGCAGCCGCTACGTGTGTGTGTGTGTTTGTGTGTGTTTATGTTTATTTAACATTGTTGCCCAAGCTTTGGAGCCTTGTTGAGTGCATGTAATTATTATTATTATAATTTTTTTTTCTTTTTGAAAATTTATTAAAGGCACCTTGAAACTTGCACAAATTTGATCCCGCACTGGCATGCACTCTTGCGTGCCAATGAACTCATCGTAAACTGTGTGCGGCTGCATGCCAGTGCGCAAAGAACATTTTGAAATATTCAAAATGTCTGGCATGCATTCATTTCATGCCACTTGCATGAAGTAGTCGTGAACATTGTGCAAGCTATTTGAAAACACTGCATTTCAGTACGTCTCATTGCGCGTAAGGCATCTGAACTTGAAATTAGATTATGATGAAATGTTACATCTATAATTAACATAACTTTACAGATACATTATCGAACTCATAAGAAGGAATGAAAATGCAACTGTTACCACTCCATTACAATATATTAGAAATAATTACCTTTAAGACAAGATTCCAAATGCATGCTCCACCACATTACGCACACGAGACAACCTGCAGCTGTGGATAATTTCTCTGTAATTCTGGGAGTGATGAGAGAATGGTTTCATCAGCCAAGTTTTGAGAGGAAATGTGTCATCTGCTATGAAATCATTATTTTGTATAGCATGGCGTCAAGCAGGACAAAGCGGGACGCATTGGCATGACGAATTGCTTAGCAGTGCCGGGATCAAATTCACGCATGTGTCAAGGTGCCTCAAGGCTCAGTCATAAAGAAATTCTCAAAAAGGTGGCCCATTATTCAATCACTTCCCCAATCCCAGATGCTGCCCTTTTTTTGGGGGACGGCTAACAAACTTGTTTGACATTGAAGTCAGAAATAAGAGCTATAATCTTTGTTGGTGTTGATTAGGCAAATTATATAGACTGAACTAATGCTATGATCTTAACATTATAGGAGAATTCTGGAACATCCGCTGAATATTTATTATTATTAGTGTTAAAGTTAAGTGATGTGCTCATTATTTCTGTAATCCTGTCACAGTCATGCAAAGTCTGATCATTGGTGGATTAAAAAAAAAACTAAAAAAAACTACTGTTCACAGAAAAATACATAAGTATTTTTCATATACTCAAAAATACCCAAAGACTGGCATCTCTCAGTTTTAGCATTACTAACCTTCACACCTCCAACTTTATGGGTGCAAACAAATGTTCGGGTAGAAGCAAAATTTAATGTATATGTTTGTCAGAATACCTGTCATCACTAACAGATCTCGGAGTGCATGTGCAGCCACTTTTTTCCCACAAAGTTTAAAGTCTAGAGGCCCCCGGTAAAGCATGTGCACACAAAAAGAGGCCAGGATAAATGGGGCCTTTGGGGCACCAATTAGTAGCCCCATTCGTATGCTGCAAAGTGGCCAGGTTGCTGTGTGACTTACCATCACACAGACCACTTTTTTTTTTCTTTTTAATAAGACTTTACCTCAAGCAGCAAAGATGTCTGGTGTTTTTTGTGTAATTTTGCATTAAAATGAATGTTGCCAGGATATATGACAGTTGTCCCATTGTAAATTAAATTGTCCAATCACACGTCCACAAAATGGGGTCAGTGTCTCATATCAGCTTCTTTTACCTTCTCAATCACTCATAATACCATGAAAAGTCATCTACTGCAAAACGTGTAGTGCAAAAATATATTCAAAGGTGGAGGTTGATGTCTGACTTCTTGTATGATGACAGTCAAAATCTGTGGAGTGATGTCAGATTCTGAAGACTTCTGTTGGAAGCATTGTCAGGTGTTTTTAATTTTGCGTTACTTGCCATCAGGTCATCACCAGTAAGATATTCAGTATTGACACCCATATTAATGGATATTTATCTGTAAACTCTCAACTGTATTAAACTGCAATATGTGAGTAAACATCATAGAAATACTTGTTCTAAGGTGTTTCTTTGATTAATTATGCAATCTCTTAACAGTGATGTGGCAATTGGTGTGACTTCAGATGGTGAAACCATAGTGTGCTACCATCCTCCCATTGATTATCCCTATGAATTTACCCAGGTAAGGGTTCTTTAACCTATCAAATATCCCTTTTTAAAGCCCCCCCAAAGAGCTGTAATCTAGCTATTCCAGTCTTTTTTGCTAAAATTAACCCTCCTAGATTTATTTTTATTTTTTATTTACTTGTGTCAGTTGCTATTTATTTAGTGGCAGGACAAACTGTCCATTACATTCACTTGACTATCACAGTTTCAGGACTTTATCCTAAATCCAGCCAGTAAAATAAGATGTTCCATTATTAGCTCATGTCACTGTTAGGCTGTTCTGTGCTGCCCCCTTTTGCTTGCTTATAGATATAAAGAGAAAACTTAAATCAATAAAAACGTGACTTAAGATACTAAGACGGTCCTCAGGAAACATAGTTATTTTTGTCTCATCAGACCAGAGAATTTTGTTTCTTATGGTCTGAGAGTCCTTCAGGTGCCTTTTGGCAAACTCCAGGCAGGCTGCCATGTGCCTTTTACTAAGGAGATGGGTTCCATCTGGCCACTCTACCATACAGGCCTGATTGGTGTATTGCTGCAGAGATGGTTGTTCTTCTGGAAGGTTCTCCTCTCTCCACAGAGGAATGCTGGAGCTCTGAGAGAATGACCATCAGATTCCAGGTCACCTCCCTGATTAAGGCCCTTCTCCACCGATTGCTCAGTTTAGACTGTCAGCCAGCGGAAGAGTCCTGGTGGATCTGGTGGATCTGAACCTCTTCCATTTACAGACGATGGAGGCCACTGTGCTCATTGAGAAATGTTTCTGTACCCTTCCCCAGATTTGTACCTCATCACAATACTGTCTCAGAGGTGCTCCCAGTGTATAGTGAGCACCTTGTATGCCAGCACCCTGACATCGGGGTGAATGTGAGGCATTATTGTAAAGTCTGATGCAGATGGAAAAGCGCTATATAAATGCAGTCCATTTACCATTTTACCTCATATGTAGACAGGTGTGTGTCTTTCCAAATCATGTCCAATCAACTGAATTTACCCCAGGTGGAATCTAGCTAAGCTGTAGAATCTCAATCTCAAGGATGATTAGTGGAAACAGGAGGCACCTGAGCTAAAGTTTGAGCTTCAGGGCAAAGGCTGTGAATATTTTTATTATTATTTTTAATAAATTAGCAAAAATGTAATAAAACCTTTTTTTTTCCACATTGTCATTATGGGGTTTTGTGTGTAGAATTTTGAGGGGAAAAATGAATTTCATCCATTTTGGAATAAGGCTGTAAGGTTAAAAACTGTGGAAAAGGTGCATCGCTGTGAATGCACTCATGCACTGTGTATGCTGGGCCAGATGAGAAGCATGAATATCCAGGAGGGACTCTTGAGTACAGCCACTAGTCCTTTGCATTGCAGGGCCCCAGCTGAGGTGGTTCATGCATCTGGTGAGGATACCCCTGGTCATCTCCCTCAGCACATATCCAACAGGGAGTAGACTCTATGGCAAATCCAAGGACATGCTGGGGGGAATTATACAGTAGTGTTCAGAATAATAGTAGTGCTATGTGACTGAAAAGATTAATCCAGGTTTTGAGTATATTTCTTATTGTTACATGGGAAACAAGGTACCAGTAGATTCTCACAAATCCAACAAGACCAAGCATTCATGATATGCACACTCTTAAGGCTATGAAATTGGGCTATTAGTAAAAAAAAAAAAAAGTAGAAAAGGGGATGTTCACAATAATAGTAGCATCTGCTGTTGATGCTACAAAATCAAAACTATTATGTTCAAACTGCTTTTTTAGCAATCCTGTGAATCACTAAACTAGTATTTAGTTGTAGAACCACAGCTTTTCATGATTTCTTCACATCTGCGAGGTATTCATTTTGTTGGTTTGGAACCAAGATTTTGCTCATTTACTAGTGTGCTTGGGGTCATTGTCTTGTTGAAACACTCATTTTAAGGGCATGTCCTCTTCAGCATAAGGCAACATGACCTCTTCAAGTATTTTGACATATCCAAACTGATCCATGATACCTGGTATGTGATATATAGGCCCAACACCATAGTAGGAGAAACATGCCCATATCATGATGCTTGCACCACCATGCTTCACTGTCTTCACTGTGAACTGTGGCTTGAATTCAGAGTTTAGGGGTCGTCTCACAAACTGTCTGCGGCCCTCCAGACTGTCTTTGATCATCCTGGAGCTGATCAGTGGGGGAGCCTTTGCCATTCTGGTTATTCTTCTATCCATTTTGATGGTTGTTTTCCATTTTCTTCCACGCGTCTGTTTTTTTTTTTTTTTTTGTCCATTTTAAAGCATTGGAGATCATTGTAGATGAACAGCCTATAATTTTTTGCACCTGTGTATAAGTTTTCCCCTCTCCAATCAACTTTTTAATCAAACTACGCTGTTCTTCTGAACAGTGTCTTGAACGTCCCATTTTCCTCAGGTTTTCAAAGAGAAAAGCATGTTCAACAGGTGCTGGCTTCATCCTTAAATAGGGGACACCTGATTCACACCTGTTTGTTCCACAGAATTGACGAACTCACTGACTGAATGTCACACTACTATTATTGTGAACACCCCTTTTCTACTTTTTTTTTTTACTAATAGCCCAATTTCATAGCCTTAAGAGTGTGCATATCATGAATGCTTAGTCTTGTTGGATTTGTGAGAATCTACTGAATCTACTGGTACCTTGTTTCCCATGTAACAATAAGAAATATACTCAAAACCTGGATTAATCTTTTTAGTCTAGCACTACTAATAGCACTACTATTATTCTGAACACTACTGTATCTCCCAGCTGGCTTCGGAACACCTTGGGATCCCCCAGGAAGAGTTGGAGGACTTAGTTGGGGATAGGGAAGTGTCAGAAGAACTGCTTAGTTGACTGTCAGTGTGACCTGCAGAAAATGCATGAGTGAAAAGAATGCAGTGGCTTTAGGTTCTTCATACGAAGAGTTCCTAGACTTTATTTTTGACTTATTCTTTAAATCTTAATGTGCAGTTTGGTGTTGCTCTCATGGCATTGTACCCATTATTAGTGCATTTTTAAGTGGATAAATGTGTTGATTATAACCATATTGATGGCAATAAATCTCTGCAGCCTTTAGAGCGGCCTGACCCTGTTACAAATCCTCCAGAGTCCCACGATCAGGTTTTAAAGGCCCACCTTAGCGATAACGTGATGAACGACAAACCCGGGCCATCTATAGAAGAGCTGAGCAAGATGTTTTTCACCACCAAACACCGGTGGTATCCAAAAGGACAGTAAGTACCAGAAAACCACACGGCAATGGCACATCCCTCTATCACTGTTAAAACAGCAATCTCCCATTAAAAATGGTTCATTTGATGTTCATTTGTCACTCTTTCTCATAATTCTGTATTTTTTTCTGTTTACATAATTGGATAACATGTCTATGGTGCATGTGTTTGGAAACAAAACATCACTGCAGTAAAAATGAAATTCTATGCATCTGTTAACCAGTAAAACATAAAAAAAGAATAGTATTACTATTAAGTAACTCATGGTTTTGTTAATGTATATGTCACAGGACCTCCCAAAGTATTAAAAAGTAGAAGCACTCAGAGTGCAAACCTCCGCCAAGGCCATGGGGTCACTGACGCCATAACATCTTCACACCGTGGAATCATTGAACCTAAAAAAGTCTAACAGTGATGTTTGCTCAGTAGTAAAAAAAAATTTCATCTGCTGTGACTGGATAACATGTATCCTTAGCGCTTGGCATCACAGTTTATTGCAACTTGCACCTTTCCCAGAAGCTACTGTCATCTGAGCACTGATATTGATATTGCATGTGCTTATAGACAAAAACAGACAAAATTCAATTTATTATTCAACTAAACTGCAAATATATGAATTTTTTAACATTTATGAAACACTTCTCTAAATAAATAACAGTAAATTCTGAAATAGAACTATTTTTTAAGTGTTATTTTTTAAATGTGCTACATAATGAAGTGCACCTTCTATATATTCAGTGAAGTGCACCGAAGCAGAATATATGCGACAGTAAGGTGCTGATGTCAGCCTCTGGGTTTTCTGGATCCTAGGCATGATTCATCAACACCTGGGAGTGGGTTTTGCACCCTGTGTACTTTGTTCAGTGATGTGCACTGAACTAGAACTTAACCACTGCTGAGTATACTGCTGACTCATCACTTTGCTTTTGCTAAGTGAAGTATTCTGGATAGTGATATTCATTGCCACTAAAATATGATAATGCCAAATGATAGTCCTTCATCTAATAAATTCATTGTGCTCCCCAGCCCTGTATAGTTTGTTATGAGGGATTTCCTCTTTGCAGTGTGTTGTATTTGACATCGTTTACTAACAAGGCCATAGGGTCACTGACCCTAAAGAGATTCCCTCCTTGGCACAGTGATCTATTCAACAATTCAGTGTTACAACCAGAACTATGATACATACACTTTTCTTTCCTTTATATTTGACATCTTTGACCATGAAAGCATACCACTAGAACTTGGAATCACTTTTATGTCTTTATTAGTTCAAAAGTTATTGTATAAAAACGATTTTTCGGTAACGGCGGTTTTCTTCTGGATCTAGCTCCATAACATTTGAAGCTACATCAAATCTGATGACACCTTACTGAATCAGTACAGATTCAGCTACAATTTGGTGTTAGTTGTGCATCTCTGGCTTCAAGTGTCACCTCACACTGACACATTTTCTATTTTCCCTATATTTTTGCATATTCCGGATCACCAGATCCGGAATCCCGATCCGATCATCACCAAACTTTGTTGTTTGATAGAACATTTGACTATGTTACACCCTAATTTTTTTCAAGCATTTCTGCCTTGTTTTTGTGGAGTTAGAAATTAGAATGTCAAAATTCCCCCTATCCCGCAATGGTGAAGAATCCTTTAAAAAATTCCTGTGTGTTTATGTGTGTGCGCGCGCACGCTATGCAGCTGACAAGACGATTGTTTTCCCCCGGCAGCAGATGTATTTTATTGATAACAACACTCATAATTAATCATGCACAAAGCTGAACCTGGAGCAGAGATGGTTATTGACAGGCTGACTCGTGGCTGCAGGTGCACATCAACTTTCTTGGAGCCGCAACTTTTACCGTGACTACATCAAAATGAACAGTTATCACTTAAAAACAAGTCATCATACCATAACATCACACTTATGTCAACTTTGGAATTAATCTGTGCCTCAGTTTTAACGTTAGCAGCTACATTCCATTGAAGCGCATACTGGGACGCTTCTAGTAGTGACATCACTTGTTGGAAACACCTGAGTACTCCCCCCGAGTACTCTGTTTTCGGATGTCTCTGTAGCTGTTTGTTGCGAATGCCGTATACTTTGAAACTGGTCACAAAGTAATCCTGGTGGATCATCGGATGATCACAAACAGCCTAAATCTAAATTATGATTTTGGTGCGACATGTCCTTTAAACAGAATGCAAGTTTCCAGAAGCGCTTTTGATTTTGACCTTACTTTTAAACACTTATGAATTTGTGTTAATTGGGGAACCTTCTTGCATTTAAGAGCAGGAACATTTTCTTTTTTTAATTATGGCAAGATCCCCCAAGCAAAAGCTCAGATCTTTAAAAGCCAGTAGGAAACTGGCTTGTAAAGATCTGAGCTTTAGGAGCATTTTTCGAGGATTCATGGTACCACAAGCAAATGTACACTTTATTACATAAGAAGGTTGGATGTTTACGTCACTGAGGAAAAGAGGCCCAAATTAACACCCAGGAATGAACGGCGACTGTCACATTTCTGTCTGATGCCTCTCTATCTTTTGCTGTATAATAATTTGCAAACATGGACAGAAATAAAGGGAGAACCTGCACCATATATGTGACACACGCATTTAAATATCAGGTCTGAATGACATTTTGTTCTTGCGGAAAGTAGTATGTAATAGCAAATTGTCTCAAGCTGGTAAGCACGTGAGACACAGAAGGTTTTTAATTAACCATTTTTTAAAAAAATGAACTGATTATGGATGAAAGAATGTATGAATTTATGCTCAACTCTGTCAAAAACACTAACCTGAAAACTTCAGGAGTGCAAACCCTCAGAATTAAACGCATTTCAGATCAAATACGCAAGTCAGGGAACGTTAGTCTGGTTACAAAATCAAAACTGAGAAACTCTTAATTTGTCCTCATGTGAACCATCAGTTCTGAAGAACAGCTGAATTCCTGCAAGCAATTTTTCTTCAAGGGTATCTGTGTATTTGCATCTGTTTCTCTCTTCACAGGTTCCACATGAGACGCATCAAGAAAGACCCCCCAAAGGACAGATAGGTGAAGGTTACTACCACCAAACAATAAAAACACAACTTCCCTTACTGTCACAATGCTGTATTATAATAATAAAATTCTTAACGGTAAGCTGGTTGTCATGAGTTTTCACATCAGTGCTGCTGCAGTGTCGATTTGTGAGTCTAGTAACGTGCTACATATAGAAGTGTGCTGTAGTGTGGTTTGCACCCAAGGAGTACTATAATAGTAATATATAAAGCAAAAGAGGAATTAACACCCCTTGGTGTAATTTGCATGTTTCAGATGGCTGTAGAATTATAGCTGGAGCATCTTCAGCATGTTTGAGCTTTGATGGTTCCACGGATTATTTTAGAGTTCACCTTTTAGTTTGTTATCCGGTGATTAATCAGCACATTTCATTTGAAGTTGTCGTGATTGATTTAAACAACTAACTCCTCTTTGTGTTTCACAACCATCCTGTAGTCAGTCCTCCAGGTTATAGAAAAAAAAACAAAAAACAGTACTACCCAAGTTCAGTCATACTCAGTAATTTGTTGGTAATCCCACAAATTCTCACGATTTCCCCCAAAAGCAGCCTGATGAACTGGTGAAAATCAGCGTAGGCTGCATTTGTGTTAATCAAGTTCTCACACAGAGGATGTGGTTGATGATTGACTTCTTGTCTCCAACACCAGACTCCTGGTCGCTAAGCAGCTGGCACTTAATCCTGTTAATGACAGTTGTGAGCACTTTGCCCAATACAGAGTGTAATGTTATACTCAGTGGTGGGCACACTTCCGATAACAGATAATTATCTTTTAGATAACTTTAAAAACCATTATCGGACCAATTATCTTCCAATTAATCTTTGTCCGATAACTTTTAAACCGATAAACAAAGCTGAACGGCGACAAGCATTTTTAAAATTAGTCTAGCACTCACCTGTTAAGTTTTGTAACAGACACACAGCCATAACCTTTGCAAATAGAAGAGAGCCGCTTGTATAAAAAGCGTCTAAATTATGTGCAGACAAAAGAGAAACAGCCCCAAAAGAAAAAAAAAAACATTTCCTTTAACACCATGCCAAAAGGCTGCCGATGTCACCTAAGTCATCCAGAGGCATACGTTTTTAACTTATGGTTCAAATTTTAACCAGACAAATTTTGGACAAGTTATTTAAAATTACTGTCATGTCTGAGTTTTAGTAAGTGAAAATATCAGATATATGTTTTAGTTTTAAAGTAATGTTCTAATTTTTAAGGTTTTGTGAGCACATCCTGTGACCCGCAATGCATTAACAGCAACAGCATTAAACTCTAGTGCCTAAAACTCTCTTGAATATATTCTCTGCGTTTATAGATGTTGGTTTTATTTGCGTTTATTAAATTCCACGCATTTTAAATGTAGCAGACAGGGATTACTGTATCTGGAATTTTGTTTTCAAGGCCTCTACTGCCATCTACTGGTCAGTAGTGTTCACTAAGCGTGTGGGAACCAGTAGATAGCAGTGTTCTATTTATTTTGACCCCGGTTATGTCAGATGATTGTCAAATCAACTTTTTGGCTTTGCAAATGGCTTTTTTTGTGTGCAATGAATGTATACATTTACGTTTCACTTTTTTAATGGATTTACAACCTTATTTCTTTTACAAATTCTCCCATTTTTTGCATCCAGCCTTATTTCCTTTAGAAATTTCCTTGACAAATAATATCAGTCTATTAGGACGTCAGGTTATGTGTTACACATATACATGTGTGTGTATATATTTTCCAACTTATTCACATTGATGAAACTTTTCATTTTCTGCCTGAAAGCTTATTAGATGAGTGTGTTCAGGGCTCCGTTTGTTTACAAAATACACACGTGTTACAGACCTTGAAATCCAACAGCAGGGATTGATATTATCCAAAGATTTATGAACATACAAATTAACATGCTTACACTTTATCATGATTTTCTCCGTTGTGAGATATAAAAGTGTCTTATCGTAGCGTTCGTGTGTATATGCATTATAACGCAGTGCACGAGTGATGTTACGATATTCTTCAGAACGACAACATACGCAACATGCATCCAGCAGCAGACACGCTGCTGTCATAGACAACTGCCTGTAAAGTTTTTTGGCAAGTTATAACTTTCTAAACAGTGTAATTTGTAATGAAAGCCGCTTCATTTGTGCGGCTCTTTCTGTGCCATTTTTGTTTTTTCAGAGACAGCAGTAAGCTCCTGCTACCCCTCCAAACGGAGGAATTGGTAGCCCTTTGCCTTCCCCTCTGCCTCGCTCCAAAAAGAGGCACTTTTACCCAGAATCCTTTACGATCTGTCTGTTTGTTTCAAAACCTCATAATTAGTGCATTATTCAACATTAAAAGATATATGTTATATTTTAACTTTGTACAAATGACATAATTGACATTAATGGGGTTATTCTATCGGTATTAATGTTATTTATAATCAAAACCATAAGTCAGCATGACTTTATTTTTCAAGACCTGCGCCTGACCGGAGTCATAATTGATAGTTGGCTTTATGACTGTTCTCGGAGTGTCTCTATGTTGGGAGCTCTGTAGTAAATAAGAGCTTCCAGCAGGGGCAGAATGTAGAAAGAAAAGTGTGGTCTCATTGTTGGGGTCTGTTTTTATTTTTAATATTATTGTAAGCTATTAAATTTGTTCTACTACTAGTTGTAGATGTGTCAGAGGTAATATTGGAATTTATCGGTTATCTGTAACTTCCGATACATTTTTGGGTGGTTTATTGTTTTATCTTTATCGAAGATAACTTTTCAGTTATCTGATTATCTGTTATCGAAGTTATTTTTTTGGTTATCTTTGCCCACCACTGGTTATACTCCTGTAGTATCCATGTAAATATCATTTACAAAGAGGTACAAGTCCTTTTTTGTTGTTGTTGGAATAATATCTGCCTCCCAAGTTGAAGCAGAGATTGATGCAAAGACGGAGGAACAGCATCTGTCCTTGCCTAAAGCAGTTCAACCCCAGTACCACAAATTCTTGCAGCTTCACCCACCTTCAGCCACTTTCTTTCACTTTGCAAAGACCAAGAGATTTCCAGTTGAAGGGCACATGATCTACCAGCATCTTTACAGGAGGATCAATCTTGCCGTCTTTTAAGGTATCATAACTGTTAACTGGAGTAGGGCAAGATGTAGGTTTGGAGGAAGTGCTTTGATTCTTCTGTAAGCAAGTTAAGGGTCACGAGCACACACACAGTCTAGTGCTCGCAAATGCTTCCTTGTCTACCCTCATTACCATCGCGTCCAACCCAGTTTGCATGCAAATTCCCACTAAACAGTTTTGAAGACCATCCAAGAAGTCTAGTCTGAGACATCAGGCAGGTAGCAGTTACCTGGAATTCAGTTGAAGACTTGGAGAAGCTACAAGTCTGTGGTTGGATTTTACTAACTGTTGTTCAATAGACCTGCGGTTCTGCAGGTGTCCACTCACAACAACATGATCAATCTCTGCACCTGCACCCACACTAGTGGTGGATCATGTCCAGTCAGTTGTGCCGCTCCCAATGTTGAAACCAGGATCCAGCAGCTCATAGCCGTGGTCCAACTGTGGAAGGCAGCGGAACATCTCATGGAGTGCAGAAAGACAATCTTATCCATCCAGGGTTGAGTGTTGTCAGTCATTATGTGGTGGTTGGAACGTCAGTTATTTTGCCAATCCAACAGGCTGGAGGTCCACGTACAACAAACGTGGAGTATGTAAGTACAGTATGTATGCAGTACAAACAAACTTTGGTGCAACTGCAACTCGACCTCAAAATATTCCTGTTTTTATTATTATTTCTTGAATGTTACAAGATAGTTTGTTTTGTTTTTGTTTTTTTTACTCATTGAAGAACATTCTTGCCTTAAAACTGTAAAGGATAAAATTTAGATAGTCTGTTGTAGGTTTGCTTGGTGCTGGTCTGTACTCTCAGATCTGTAGTTACAGTACATCAGCCAGCCAACAAGTGGCACCATAACTCAAAAAGTGGAACGATTTTGATGAAATTGAAGGCAAAAGCTGAGTAACTTTTGAGGCACATTTGGATATGATTACTTTTATGGTTGATACTTTAAGAATCAATCTTATGACATCACAAATGTCTTTATGTAGTCTTGCAACGGAGAAATCTGTCCTAAAACATGTCCTGGTTTATGACATCATGAAGACTCCAGTTTAGAACCTTCCTTTCTTTCATTTGAGGGACTTGATACTTATCCTGGTGGAGAAATGGAGTTTGTAGTTTATGTGAAAAATATATACACAAGTCTGACTGAAGAATTGGGGAGGATGTTGGTGACTACAAGTTTGGGAATGGTATGCACCCTTTGAGGGCCACGTGTGTTTTTTGTGAGGGATTGATTGTATTGATGAAATTTATTTCCTTAAAAAAAACCCTGTTTAAGCATTCATGAATATTTAAAAAAAAAAAATCAGGAAATAAGATTGTTGGAAAGGTTTCTTGATAAACCAATGTTCAAATGCTTTTGAAGTCAATGCTTTCCTGTGTAAAGCTTGTACAAAGTTAAAGGCAACATTGTAGTAGCAAGACATGGAATATTAGGGCCATGTTTAAAAAATTTAAAGGTTTTTTTTTTTTATTATTTTTTTTTTTTATATGAAGAATAAAGGTCTGTGGTGGCCAAATGGTTAGTGCGCTTGGTTTCAGCGTGGAAAGTTTTGGTTCAAACCCCACCCCTGCCACATTTCTCCATATAATGTGAAATGTGAAGGGACTTACTATATTGAGAATAACTTTAAAATACTGTGAGAATAAGGTCAAAATGTCAAGAGTAAAGTCGAAGTACTATTTCGAGAATAAAGTCGAAATAGTATTTTGAGAATAATATCGAGACTAAAGTTGAAATACTATTTCAAGAGTAATGCCAAGAATAAAGTCAAAATACTATTTTAGATGAGTAGATAGAACTTTATTAATCCCTTGGGAAGACTCCCTCAGGGAAATTGAGGTTCCAGCAGCATTGTGTAACAGCACACAGAGTAAGAAGCACACAGTATCAAAAGTGAAAGTAAAAAAAAACTTTGCAAATATAATTAGATGTACCTTAGTATACACTGGTAGAGTTCCACCTTAGATTTGTAATGTATAATGGAAGATATACCTTACTGAATTTTCATGAACTATTTTGAAGGTGCTTTTATATTTGTATTTTTATTTTTAATTATGGACTGTTAATGTTTTTGCATATACACGTCTGAAATAAAATAAAGATTCTGCAAATACTATATATATGTGTGTGTGTGTGTGTGTGTGTGTGTGTGTGTGTGTGTGTGTGTGTGTGTGTGTGTGTGTGTGTGTGTGTGTGTGTGTGTGTGTGTGTGTGTGTGTGTGTGTGTGTAAATTGTGAAATCTTGGAAGATTTCTTAATTTATTTTCTTTAACTCAGCATAGTTACGTCAACTGAAGTTACCGGAAGTGTGGGTTATCTGGCCACGCCCCGTCAACTCAGTCAATCCAAGCTGAAGAGAAGGCGAGTCCACGGCTAAAAATATAATAGCTAACACAAGATGGCCGGTTTGCCTCGTAGGATTATAAAGGTATACTTTTTGCACCAGACACTTTATATTTAATGAGCCTGTGTGCGGGTGTTGAGAATATATTTAAATGGCGATGCGGGCAGTCCGGCGTGCAGACTGACGTTAGCGCGGCTAGCACAATAAACCCTTTCAAGCTAGTTATCGAGCTAGCTCGCCAATTCGTGTCTGTAAGTGGTTTTTGTTTGAACATTCTCCGCCGTGTGAGAGGGATTTTGGCTTCCAGTCGGTCGGTTGATGTAGTCTAGTTATAGTTTCTCTCCAGCGAGTCGTTTTGTTTTACTGTGATTCAGCGAATTGTCCATTTGTCTTGGTCGCCATATGAATGGGTTGGCTAAATAAGCTAAGCTAGCTGTGATTGGTGCACGGCTGGCACTGAGAGTCGCTCTTCTGGCGCGGCGCAAATATATAAATTGGTAATCGTTGCTTGCATTGTTAGAGAGGGTGAAGAAGCCAGTAGGACTTGAATGCTGGCTGCGATGCAGAATAAACGCAGTCTAGCTCGGACTGAGTCCGGCCGGGCCAGGCCCATGCAGTGGGCGCGATCACATTCAGCAGCTCGGTTTTCTCCATTCTGCAGGTTTTTAATCACACTGGTGTTGCTATAAAGCGGACACTAATAGTACGTGTTCTTTCTGTTTTCCCACCTTGACGCAAACGTTAATGATGCAGTCAGTACAGGCCCGGTTTTTGTTTTTCTGTGATCTGCAGATGCTTTCTGTGCACCTGCTTTGATCAGGCGAGAAATACGAAAAAGGGAAGTTGACATGCTTTTGATTTTTGATCGTTTGTTGTTCTCTCTCAGCTGGTCAGACATTAAATGTATTTTGTTCTCAGTGATGTACATCCTCAAATTAAAAAAAAAAGATGGGATAACTTGAAAAATGTAAATAAAATAAATCCTTAGTCCTTAAATTTGCTTTGACTTATGTTTCACTGCAGACAGTATAAAGCAAGATATTTTGTGTGATCAGCTTTATTTAATTTAATACACATCCATTCCTGCGTTTGACCCACAACACATTTTTAAAAAAAAAGAAATTGGGATTGGGACAGCTTATTCTAAATATAAGCATAGTTGGGTTTCTTGTGGCAAGTTAGGGGATGGATGCATGCACATTTCCATCAATCATTAAGAAATACAAAGAGTGTTGTGCTCTGTGGTAAATCTGTCTTATGTAGGCAATAATCAAAATTTGAGCGACCACGCTGGACGCAGAGTAAGTAAAATTTATTTATGTAACACTTATCACAGATAAAAATCACAAAGTGCAACACAAGAAACAGTAAAAATAAAATCAGCATCAAACTGTATAAAACATGATAAAAATAGGAAAGAAGAGTGATAGGAAGCCACAAAGACACCCAGACAATTTTGGAATAGTTATATGCTTCTGTAGTTGTGGCTGGTCACTGGGCCATGACATTAGGTGTAATTATACGGTTACGTATGACCTCTTAAAACTACTTGTAAATAGATGGTTATAATAAGTGTAATATTTCTGTCAAACCTGAATTAAAGCTGGTGCCATAAGCACATTGTTTTACTTTGAATCCATTATTCCGGGGCACAGAGGAGAAATTACAAAAACTCACTACTTAAAGACCTGGCTTTAGATTAAGATGGATAGTTTTTACAAAATGTCTTTTTTTAATTTATGGTGACTAAGCCATAATAGCAAAGGATTTATAACTTTTATTTTGAGACTACCTTGGATTTGTCTTGGTGGTTTGGATGCAGTTTTTGTTCCCGTGTGGTAGTGCACTATGATATGGATTGTGTAATATCAGCGCAGCACTGATACAGTGCATCTGGAAAGTATTTATAGTGCTTCACGTTTTACACATCTTATGTCACAGCCTTATTCTAAAATGAATGAAATTCTTTTTTTTCTCTCTCTCTCTCTCTCTCTCTCTTTAATACCCCATTAATGACAATGTGAAAAAAATTGGGGATTTTTGCAGACTTATTAAAAATAAAATACTATGAAATTGCATGTACGGAAATATTTACAGCCTTTGCCATGAAGCTCAAAATGGAGCTTAGGTGCATCCTGTTTCCACTGATCCTCCTTGAGATGTTTCTACAGCTTAACTGGAGTACACCTGGGTTAACTTCAGTTGATTGGACATGAATTGGAAATGTACACGCATTTAAGGTCCCAGTGCACAGTGCACAAACCAAGCATGAACTCAAAGGAATTGTCTGTAGACCTCAGAGACAGGATTGCCTCAAGGCCCAAATTTCGGCAAGGGTACAGAAACATTTCTGCTGCTTTGAAGGTCCCAGTGAGCACAGTGGCCTCCATCAACTGAAAAATGGAAGACGTTTGGTTCCACCAGGACTTTTCCTAGAGCTGGCCGCCCGTCTAATCTGAGCAATTGGGGGTGAAGAGCCTTAGTCAGGGTGGTGACGAGAACCCTGTCAGAGCTCCATCATTCCTCTGTGGAGAGAGAACATTCCAGACGGACAACCATCTCTGCAGCCATCCATCAATCAGTCCTGTATGGTAGAGTGGCCATACAGAGCATGGTGATCGCAACATCATGTTTTTCAGTGACAGGAACTGGGAGACTAGTCAGGATTGAGAGAAAGATGAATGCAGCAATGTACAGAGACATTCTGGATGTAAACCTGCTCCAGAGTGCCCTTGACCTCAGACTGGGGTGACGGTTCGTCTTTCACCAGGAAAATGACACTAAGCACACAGCCAAGATATCAAAGGAGAGGCTTCGGGACACTCGGGAGGAGCTCGGAGTCGAGCCACTGCTCCTCCACGTTGAAAGGAGCCAGCTGAGGTGGCTCAGGCATCTTTTACGGATGCCCCCTGGGCGCCTCACTGGAGAGGTGTTCTGGGCACATCCCATTGGGAGGAGACCTCGGGGAAGACCCAGGACACGCTGGAGGGACTACGTCTCTCGGCTGGCTTGGGGAACACCTCGGGGTTCCCCTGGAGGAGCTGAGGGAAGTGTGTGTGTGTGTGTGTGTGGATCGGGACGTCTGGGCGGCTTTGCTTGAGCTGCTGCCCCCGCAACCCGACTCCGGATAAAGTGGAAGAAAATGGATGGATGGCTTCAGGACAACTCTGAGAATGTCCTTGAGTGGCCCAGCCAGAGCTCAGACCTGAATCTGATCGAACATCTCTGGAGCGATCTGAAAATGGCTGTGCACCGACGCTCCCCATCCACCCTTATGGAGCTTGAGAGGTGCTGCAAAGAGGAATGGACAAAACTACCCAAAGATAGATGCACCAAGCTTGTGGCATCATATTCAAGAAGACTTAAGGCTGTAATTGCTGCCAAAGATGCGTCAACAAAGTATTGAGCAAAGGGTGTGAATACTTATGAACATGTGATTTCTTAGTTTTTTTTTTTTTGTTTTTTTTTAATAAAAATAAACTTTTTTCATGTCATCATTATGAGGTGTTGTGAGTAGAGTTTTGAAGGGGGAAAATTAATTTTATCCATTTTGGAATAATGCTCCAACATAACAAAATGTGAAAAAGTGAAGTGCTGTGAATACTTTCCAGATGCACGGTAGTAGAGAACACGTTGAGCCATTAAAAAAAAAAAAATGCAATAATAAATAGATATTGTACAATACCTACAACATTATGATACAATATTCTAGCATAGGGAGCTCAGTGGATAAAGAGCTAACACTCCCAATATGCAGACCTGGGTTTGAATCCTGCTCATACTCTGCCTCCTTGAGGTGTAGAAAATTGAGGCCAGTACTGATACTCTGCCTTTGCCGCACCAATTCCAGTTTCCCTTCATTTTGCACGTTATGTCTCAGTCCAACCAGCTGTAAAATGGGACCAATCATGGCTTTGTAAAGTAAATGTGAGGGATCATTGTCATGCACTTTGAGCATCTGCTATATTAAAGTGCTGGAAATGCAGTCCTTCTCGTCTTTTTAATATGCCAAAAAACAAAACGTATTCATTAATTTTTTTTTAAATCGCTAAACCTTTTTGCGCAGATCAGGCTGGTCTGTGCGGCCATTCATCCAAAATGAAACACCTGTTAAAATGCTTTTCTTAGTCATAACTCATAAAGTAATTTTGACAATAGCACATACAGGTGCATCAAAAAAAAAAAATTGAATATTGTGAAAAAGTTCAATATTTTTGTCAGGTTTTTCAGAGTAAAAATCTTACATTCTATTATCAAAATTAAAATAACAAATATAGAATGCAATACTTTAGTGTATTTGGTCATATGAGCATGTAATCAATGAAAGTGTGTGTGTAGAAAGAATGTGACCTTTTGACCCCTTAGAATAGGTCAAGGTAAGCCATCTTTGAACTCGTCCAAGGTCTGTGTTCCAAGAATGCTCACTGTGAATTTGAAGACACTGACAGTAATTTGAATGGAGTTACGCTGAGCACGGATGGACGCAAAGTCTTTGCAATAGCCGATGGCCATACTTTGGCCTCGGGTAAAAATTATTGAAACGTTTTAGTTTCTATTTACTGAAACTAGAAGATGTCGAATTTTGACTCTGAAAATATTGAACTTTTTCAGGATATTCTAATTTCCTGAGATGCACCTGTAGTAGCTGTGGAAATGGTTAAACTGAACCAGTGGACTTTTTGTGCTGCCAGTTAGTTTAAGTCTTAACACAGCTATGGACCTTTTAAACATGTAAACTGTAAAAAAAAAAAATTTTGATTCAATAAGTTTTGCACCCAGATATTAGCTTTGAAAAAGCAGATTTGAAAATGAAAACAATCCAGGTTAAACTTTTGCTACAAAATTTGTATTAAAGGGTCATATAGTGCAAAATTAATAATACCGTACTATAATACCATCACTGTCCACAAGGCAAAAAATAGTCATATTAATTTCAGGTCCTGTTGCCCATCTCTACTATCAACTATTTGCAAGACTAAAAGAAGTCCCTCAGGTAACAGCTAGCTTTAATTTTTAGTTTCTGGGTTAAATGATAGCTTGTGAAATATTGTGTGCACGTGAGCAAATTTGATGTATTTTTAAGATACGTGACAACACTGTTACTGTATGTATTTAAGTTTTAAGGTGCACATAAATAAAATGAAGCACCAAGGCACAGGAAGAGAGCAGGTGATCAAATGATGTGGTGCATTTTGACTCTCTGGCTTTCTTTTGTAACTATACTTAGGAGACACAGCGGTTGATGAATGAGCCTGTTCCAGGAATCACGGCTAGACCTGATGAAGGGAACGCACGTTACTTCCACGTGGTCATCGCAGGACCTCAAGACTCTCCTTTTGAAGGAGGCACATTTAAACTTGAACTATTTCTTCCAGAAGAATATCCCATGGCAGCTCCCAAAGTGCGATTCATGACCAAAATCTACCACCCCAATGTTGATAAACTTGGAAGAATATGTTTAGACATTTTGAAAGGTAAGACCGCTGAGCAAGATTTCTCAGTTTGCATGATTTTTGTGTGGAGATAGCTTCCAGAGCGACAGGGCGTACAATGCATCCGGAAAGTATTCACAACATTTCACCTTTTCCACATTATGTAGTCTTATTCCAAAATGGAGTAAATTAATTTTTTTTCCCCTCAAAATTCTACTCTCAGCACACCATAATGACATGAAAAAGCTTTTTTGAATTTTTTTCCGAATTTATTAAAAATAAACATCTAGGTATTCACACCCTTTTCCTCAATACTTGAACTGTCGCCCCAGTCTGAGGTCAAGAGCACTCTGGAGCAGGTTTTCATCTAAGATGTCTCTGTACATTGCTGTATTCGTCTTTCCCTCAATCCTGACTAGTCTCCCAGTTCCTGCTGCTGAAAAACATCCCCACTGCATGATGCTGCTACCACCATGCTTCATTGTAGGGATGGTGCCTGGTTTCCTCCAAACGTGATTCCTGGCATTCATACCAAAGAGTTCAGTCTTTGTCTCATCAGACCAGAGAATTTTGTTTCTCATGGTCGCAGAGTCCTTCAGGTGCCTTTTGTCAAACTCCAGGTGGGCTGCCCTGTGTCTTTTACTGATGCCACGTCCACACCGGGCGCGACCAGATGCCACAAATTCGCTTTGGTCGCATGGCGACGGGCGCGCCACCATCGCCCGGTGTGTCGCTCTGCTTTCACTGCAAAAATTTGTCCCAGTGTGTCATCAAATAGGAGGAGCTTGCATTCCGCTTGCCGGCTCCGGTTGTCAGTCAAGTTAACATGATGGACCTTGATCACACGGAACGGGTTTTTGTGGAAAGCTCCCAATTCGGGAGTATCATCGTTTGCTGCAGGAGCTGCGTCTGGATGACGGCCGCTTTCAGCTGTCCTTCCGCCTCTGCAGGACCCAGTTTGAGGACCTCCTGTCCCATTCACTCAAGGAATGTTTTCACAGTTTTTGCTCTATGGCAAGATGCATTATCATCTTGAAAAATGATTTCATCATCCCCAAACATCCTTTCAATTGATGGGATAAGAAAAGTGTCCAAAATATCAATGTAAACTTGTGCATTTATTGATGATGTAATGACAGCCATCTCCCCAGTGCCTTTACCTGACATGCAGCCCCATATCATCAATGACTGTGGAAATTTACATGTTCTCTTCAGGCAGTCATCTTTATAAATCTCATTGGAAGGGCACCAAACAAAAGTTCCAGCATCATCACCTTGTCCAATGCAGATTCGAGATTCATCACTGAATATGACTTTCATCCAGTCATCCACAGTCCACGATTGCTTTTCCTTAGCCCATTGTAACCTTGTTTTTTTTCTGTTTAGGTGTTAATGATGCCTTTCGTTTAGCTTTTCTGTATGTAAATCCCATTTCCTTTAGGCGGTTTCTTACAGTTCGGTCACAGACGTTGACTCCAGTTTCCTCCCATTCGTTCCTCATTTGTTTTGTTGTGCATTTTCCATTTTTGAGACATATTGCTTTAAGTTTTCTGTCTTGACGCTTTGATGTCTTCCTTGGCCTACCAGTATATTTGCCTTTAACAACCATCCCATGTCGTTTGTATTTGGTCCAGAGTTTAGACACAGCTGACTGTGAACAACCATCATCTTTTGCAACATTGCGTGATGATTTACCCTCTTTTAAGAGTTTGATTATCATCTCCTTTGTTTCAATTGACATCTCTCGTGTTGGAGCCATGATTCATGACAGTCCACTTGGTGCAACAGTGCTCTAAGGTGTGATCGCTCCTTTTTAGATGCAGACTAACGAGCAGATCTGATTTGATGCAGGTGTTAGTTTTGGGGAAGAAAATTTACAGCGTGATTCCATAATTTATTCCTCAGAATTGAGTGAGTCCATATTTTTTTCCCTCTGATTCGTCTAAAAAAGTAACCGTTACTGACTGCCACAATTTTTTTTTCTTGATTTCTTATAATGTTTCTTAAAGCCAGAAAGTTGCCATTTGAAATGACTTTAGTTTTGTGTCATGTCTGTGATCTGCTTTTATCTACAAAATTAAACAACTGAATGAACATCCTCCGAGGCTGGTGATTCCATAATTATTGCCAGGGGTTGTAAATGTTGAACTTCTACCTAAAACTCACAAAAATGACTTTGGTTTTGCCAGACCTTGAAAAAACCTCCCGCACCTAAGACAGTTTCATATTTCACATTAAAACACCTAGCAGCTCTAACACTCTTTATTATAAGATGTCAGTTTTACATACAATACACATGAGGAATACATGAAAATGAGTACATATAGCATTTGTAGCGTTTTTAATAGTGTTTCAGATTTGTGTATTAGTGTTAATAAATTTGCTGTTATATTTGTCTTTTGCAAGGAGAACGAACCTCCTCCATCAACTTTACAGCTCTCTCAGCTACTATGTTGGAGCGAGGCACATCAGGGTCACACTCACCACTGCTTCCTTCCTCACTATCACTAGATTCAGAGATAACCGTTAGGCTTGTCGAGGGTTCTGATGTGTGTTTGGCCCTTTTTGATGGATGGATTGTTGACATAGGAGCCACTTTCACAGTTGTATATCCCACCCTGCCTCCTGATTCAATTTGTCTCGTGTACAGTTCTTTGTCCTCACTACAAAGCCAATTTCCATTTGTTTTTGTAATATCGAACAGATGAGCAAGATTTTCTTCAAATTCTGCATTTGGTCGCTTTCTGTGTTTTTCAAAAGATGTGATAAGTTTGTCAACCGTTGCAGACACTTGTTGTTTGGAAAGAACAGGAAAATTCAGCTTCTCCCAAAGCTCAAAAATTCCTCAGATATTTTTTCTGAGTCGACCATGTCGTCCTTTCAATTCATCAAAAATTCACAAGAATCTTCCAACGATACGAGGTATCTTATAAAACTAACCGGCAGTTTTATAAAAAAAAAAAAAAACTATATGGATTTGAATGACATGCGATTACACCAATCATGCTTGAACCCTCGTGCGCATGCGTGAGTTTTTTCAGCTTTTCAGCTTTGAGTGAGCACTGGTCCTGCCCTCTCGGCTGAATTCCTTTGTTTGAGACTCTGCTCGAGACGGCGCACGTTGCTTTATCAAACTTTTTTCAGGATCTGTGAGGGATATCCAGTGGACACTATTCGATAAATTCAGCTGGTTTTCGGTGAAAAGTTTAATGGCTGATGAGAGATTATGGGGTGTTTCTGTCACTTTAAGGACTTCCCACGGAGCGGGACGTCACGCAGCGCTCCCAGGCGACGTCGTCGGCCTGTTTCGAGCTGAAATCATCCTAATTTAAGGCTCTGTTGACCCAGGACGTCGTGAGAGAACAGAGAAGATTCAGAAGAGGCCGGCATGAGGAGTTTATGCGGACATTCCACTGTTAAAGGTCATTTTGTAATGAAAGAACGTGCGCGCAAATTCGCTGAATCGTTTCCGTGACGACGCTGCGAATCCGTCTGCGTCGCGACAGGAAAAACACCTCCGTGTTGAAAACCATTTGTAAAATTCAGGCGGCTTTTGATGGCTTTCAACAAGTGAGTAACTGAGAAATTGTTTAACAGTTTGGGCATGTTCCAACTTGTCTGTTAAGGTTTCCAACGGAGGTGTTTTTCCTGTCACGACCCCCCGCGGTCGGGTGCGGCCCGACATGCGACTCTGCCCGCACGTTCTTTCATTACAAAATGACCTTTAACAATGGAATGTCCGAATAAACTCCTCATGCCGACTTCTTCTGAAAGTTCTCTGACTTACTGGGTGAACAGAGCCTGAAATGTGGAAGTTTTCAACTTGAAACAGCGAGATGACGCCACCTCAGAGCGCAGATCGCCGTCAGGCGCCGTGGGCCGTCCTTACGGCGACACTACCAGACCAAAATCTCTCATCAGCCGTTAAAATTTTCAACGAAAATCAGCTGAATTTATCGAATGGTGTCCACTCAGTTGTGCCTTACAGTTTTGAAAAAATTTTTATCAAACAAAGCAGCAGTCTCTGAGCCATTCCTAAACAATGAAAAAATCGACGAAAGGGTGAGAGACTCCTCACTCAAAGACTGCCCACAGGTGAATGACGTAACCGACAGGCGTGAAAAAACTCTCGCATGCCCACGAGGGTTCAAGCATGTCTGATGTAATCACACGTGATTCAAATCCATATGGTTTTTTGAAAAAAATAAGGTCGGATACTTTTCTAATAGACCTCGTATCTCTGTTGGAAGGCATTTTACATAATGGTTCACTCATATCCTGTTTTAGCTCTGGTATACAAGGTTGGCGCTTTGTGCTTGATTTCAAAATTTGTGCTCATTTTTCCCCCAGCTACTTCCACTGCTGATTTTGACATTTTACTTTGCAAGCACATATTTCCAAAAAGAAGTCAACAGCAGATCCTCCAAAGCAATACTGCAAAGAAAGCAAAACTGTATGAATGATGTGATGTGAACAACTATACACTGGTGTAAATGCTATGAACTACAAAAGCAAAACACTGCAATAGATCAGCTCATCACATTATTTATACATTTTATTTTATCTATCAATTTTATCTAGTTTACCTTTATTTTTTTATTTCTTTTAATTATTGTTTATTAATATTTTAGCAATATTTATTTGTATATATTTTCTTGTTATTTCTTGATACTTGTTAATTCTCTTGTTACATTATTTTTAAATAGTATTGTGTAAACTCATATTTTTAAAAGTGATGTGGTGCTAGCTGAGGGAGGTTTTTTCATGATCCAATGAAATAAACTTCAAAAAAGTGATCTATGGGTAAAATTTCATCAAATGCAACATCAGGAAAATGAAAGTTTTGAAAAAGGATTTGTAGTCATAACCCTAGCGCACATGTAAACAATTAAAAAAAAAAAAAAAACACCTCCACTGCTTGCTGTGGGGCTGCAGCTCGCTCCAAAAACTGTCATAATTGTGTTCAGAAACCAGTCACCATTTGTTTTATTATACATCTGTGTAGTTAATAAGTAAAATAATTTTCATGGATGATTCGCTCACGCGCGCACGTAAAACAAACCAAGAAAAACCTCCGCTGCCCCTGCTGTGGGGCTGCTGCTCACTCCAAAAACTCTGTCATAATTGTGAAATAAAGGACAAAAGAGACATAAGTCCTGCTCACAGGCTTCTACCAGAGACAGGACATGTTCACATCCAACTCATTCAAACTCCAGACATCTCCACATCACTACATATTCAGTCCCCGATTGGTCATCGTGGCGTGACAAGACGAAAAAGTTCAGATTTTTCAACTTGGGGAGGAGGGCAACACGATGCAATATTGCACCACAAACGCGCCAATCGCTCAAAGTCACTTCACTCGCGTCCATCGCGTTGTGCTGCGTGGTTTGGCGCCAAAACGCATCCTTCCATAGGGATTACATAGCAACCCGTCGCTGCTGTCGCTCGCGTTGTGCCCGGTGTGAATGCAGCATGAGAAGTGGCTTCTGTCTGACCACTCTGTTATGTAGTACTGATTGGTAGATCGCTGCAGAGATGGTTGTCCTTCTGGAAGGTTCTCCTCTCTCCACAGAGGAATGCTGGAGCGCTGACAGAGTGACCATCAGTTTCTTATTCACCTCCCTGACTAAGGCCCTTCTCCCCCGATTACTCAGTTTAGACATGCGGCCAGCTCTAGCAAGAGTCCTGGTGGATCTGAACTTTTTCCATTTACAGATGATGGTCACTTTGCTCATTGGGACCTTCAAAGTAGCAGAATTGTTTTTGTATCCTTCCCCAGATTTGTGCCTTGAGACAGTCCTATCTGAGGCCTGCAAACAGTTCTTTTGACTTCATGCTTGGTTTGTGCTCTGACATGCACTGTCACTTGTGCGACCTTATATGAAGACAGGTGTGTGTTTTTCTAAATCATGTCCAGTCAACTGAATTTATCTTAGGTGGTCTCCAATTAAGTCACAAAAACATCTCAAAGATGATCAGTGGAAACAGGATGCACCTTTGAGCTTCATGAGCTGTGAATACTTATGTATGTGTTTTGTTTTGTTTTTTTAATAAATTTGCAAAAATCTCAAACTTTTCACATTGTCATTATGGGGTATTGTGTGTAGAATTCTGAGGGGAAAAAATGACTTTCATCCATTTTGGAACATAAAATGTGGGAAAAATTAAGCACTGTGGAAATTTTCTGGATGCGCTCTTGAGGCAAAAAGCAGGTTTTGACCAGTAAACGCCAAAAAAAAAAAACCCAAACAGAAATCAGTAACTACAGTATTACAATCTGCATTGTACACAGTGAAAGCAGTATTTATTGGCACATCCAGAACACATCGGCAGCATCTTATTTTCTCAGCTTGTGCTAAAAGTCTGTTTTTGGCTTGTGTCCTACACACTCATCTTGTCTGAGCTTGTTTGGTGGCAACATTAATTAATGTGACATGCACACAGCATATGAGCACCACATGCATGAGTGTTCACACATATGCACTTACCTGCTGACTTAATTGTGCCTGTTGGAATGCACCGTGTTATCCTCTAGGGTGCAGACCAGAACTGAATAATCTCTTGCCGACAGCAGCTTATCATCTTTATTTTGGCAATCTCACGCCAGCTGTTCTCACGTTTGTTGCTGTAGAGGTGAATAGTGGCCAGAGGTGAATAGTGGTCAAAGGTATTGATACGCCAAAGGTGTATATTCAGAATTTAATGTTTTCATAAATGATCAGAATATCCAGTGTTATTGAAGAGGAAAAATGGGTTGATAGACTGAAATAAAAAACACTGATATAAAATGTGCGTATCAGTTATCGACACCCTCTGATGAATTTCTCATAAATCATCACTTTTACGTCTTTAGACAAGTCACGTGACTGTTTCCAGGCCATTGGTTATATCTTGGGCATTTTTACGTACATCGTACGTAATATTTAAGAAATACAAGATGTGAAGTTTCAGCTCCAGTTTGCCAGAAGGCACATGGAAGATTTGAGCCCATCATCTGTTTTCTTCTACTAAAGTCCTTTTCTGTTCCGTTCCACCATGAAGATCTGACCGGTGATGCATCAGATCAAAAAGTTGCACTAGTTTCTCTAATCAAAGCTGCAGAAGCTTCTAACTTTTTCAGAGCTGTCACGGTTTCTTGGTGGCTTCCCTCACTTGTCTCCAACTTGCAATTGTCATTCAGTTTTTGGGCACAGTGTGCTCCACACAGATTTATCCTACAGTACCGCACTGCCTGTAATTCCTAATGATTGATGTAAACGAAGCCAAAGACGTTCATGAAATGTTGGACTCTTCACAAGTGACCCAGACTTGCCCGATGCTTTAATCTAACTCACCCACGAAACAGTCTGACGTTTCTTTCATGATTCTTGCGTCATCTGCTTTTTCTTTTCCTCCCACACTTCAGAGATGTTACAAGTTGTCGTCGTGTCACTTGAATTTGGTCAGTGTGCACCAAGAATGCTTGCAATGGATGCGGGATACGCATGATGTTGTACATGTGGTTCGCATGGTGAACTGTAACTGATCAGAGCCACCGAGGAGCGAGCATGAAGACAAATGCTGCGTAAACCAAAAACCATGAGTCAGCAGCACATGACGCTGTCACAGTGTAGCTGAGCTAGCTTCGGTTGTTTTCTTCAGTAAGATCTCATCTTGACAGTAGAAACAGCTGCTTGACTCAATGTTAACTTAAAAAAAATCCGCATTGCTCGTAAAAGGTAGAAAGGTGGTGCTTTATGTTGGGCAGTGCAGTAAATCTATAACGGTTTTATTTTCTGTATGTACTGTTATCATTCCTTCTCACAGCACTTTTTTTCTTAATTATTTGCATTTTCCGTCCCATCCCGGCTTCTTTTTTTCTGATTTGTGGCTGTATTTACATGGTATAATATGGTCGTAGTGAAGAAAGACCTGAGCCAGAAGGAGAGGCTCTTCATTTACCAGTCATTTCATGCCACTACCCTCACTTTTGGTTGCGAGATTTGGATAATGTTCGAAAGAGCAAGATCGCAAATATGCGTGGTGGAAACGAGGTTCCTCTGTCAAGTACTTAAGTATTTATACTTGAGGGCAGAGGTTGGGAAGTTTGATTAGCTGCTGCTCCTTCACAATGAAAAGAATCAGCTAAGGTGGTTCAGGTGTTTTAGAGAGGATGCCTCCTGGTTGTCCAACTGAGAGGATGACCCCAAGAAGACCTGGGACATGCTGGAGGGTTTGCATCCCCCAGCTGGTTTTGGAACACCTTGAGGTTTCCCCCAGGAAGTCAGAGGAGTTGGCTGAGAATAGGCAAGTGTGGACATCTGCTTGTCAACTGTGACCTGGACCCAGATAATAGGCAAAAAAATCAATGAATGAATGTCAGAGAGGAATAAAGAAAGCAGGAAATATTCACATTTAAGATGCTGCAATCAGAATTTGAACACAGTGATCAGTTATTAAATAGTTGGTGATTACTTAAAAAAAAAAAAAAAATCGCTTCATCTTTACGACTCTAATCTGAATCTTCCTGCATCACCCGCTTGTTTTGTCCCATTGATGTTCACGCTGTTATTTTGGTCTCTCCATGCATCTTATTCCAGATAAGTGGTCTCCGGCTCTGCAGATCCGCACAGTGTTGCTATCTATCCAGGCATTATTAAGTGCTCCCAATCCAGACGACCCCCTGGCAAATGATGTTGCAGAGCAGTGGAAGAAAAATGAAAGCCATGCCATTGAGACAGGTGAGAATTAAATTCAGATTTTTGCTTGGCGCATGTGTGTCGTGAAGTCGTTAGCGACATTCCCGAAGTCTGTACGGCTGCCCCCGTCCCAGAGTGAGGACGTCTGCAGCGAAAAGACAAACTAACAGCTAACATGCACCAAAAATAAAACTCGAGACACTCTGCAGCCGTCATGCACGCGTAACTCATCTGAACCAGGCATCAGTCAAACACCACCTTATATCGTGCGATAGGTGAGGAAGCATTTCACGACAAAAAAAGAGGATGTCTGCAGTGCAGCATATATTTCAGTAGTGAGGGGGGTTGTCCAACTTCTGTGTTGATCGTCTGAAACTGCTTCGTCCTTCTGTTGAGGGCTCTGCTGCCAATGAGTCAGGAGGCAAATCTTTCACTACAGATTTTTAAGGCTGCGTGGTGACACTAGTTCACACTCTTTACTCCTGAGGGCAGACAGTGTAAAGAGGTTTGAGGAGGAGCTAATAGCTGGCTGTCATCATCTAAAACGGGTGGGCAACTTGAGTAGATGGAATCAGTTAATCAGTGAAATCACCTGGTAGAGTCAGTGGCTGCAAAGAAAACCTGCTCCCTCTTGGCCCTTTCTGGAACACGTTGCCCACCCCTGATCTAAAATAAATCAAAGAATATTTCTCAAGTTTTCATTTTAATTTAGGTTTTCTTAGAATTACATGCCTGCTCGGTTGGTTGGGAATCCGTGAAGCTCACGTGTAAGAATATGCTGCTGGTCTTTCCGCCTTTGCATGATACGCTCATTATCCAGATATTCCAAACAGCAATGTTGTAATTTTTCATCGGGAAATGAAGCCAAGCTTTGGGCTACTTCTTCCTCTCCGCCATCACTGGTTACCCTCCTGAGAGTGTTCTGCTTGATGTTTCTTCCTGCAAGCAAAAAAACATCTGCGGGAGTATAGCGCCATAGAATTCTTTCATTGTGTTTTGTCACTGAGAAAGTACATTTAATGAGCTTATATATATATATATATATATATATATATATATATATATATATATATATATATATATATATATATATATATATATATATATATATATATATATATATATATATATATATATATATATATATTTCTGATCTGCTGTGTGGCTTGGTCCTGCTCTCAGAGCTGAAATTTTAAACATAGCCTCACAGAAGACTTTCTGCATGTGCAGTTAGTGCACGGGCAGAGTGTGCATGTGCATAGGCTGCTAGATATTCTATCTAAATGAAATGACTGGTTGGACTTATTACAGGCTTCTTTTTTTAGCGTTGGAACATTTTATTTGTAGGTGGCTGTTGGTGTCTAATGAAAAAAAAAAAAAAAACTCAAACCAAGTGTTTCTAAATCCATCTAAGCACTTTGCCTTTTAAAGGGACATTTTACTCATTAGTGTTAACCCCTAAAATAAGAGATTATATATTGAAATGGTGTAAACTAAAATAGTGTAAAAATAAAAACAAAATTTGCAATAGATTCCCTTAATTTTTATGATTTTTAAAAAACTGTCCAGCCTTCCATGTGCTACATGTATGAAGTCACAAGTGCTGATTTTGCACAGCCTGGTGTACATACATGTAAAGATACTACAGTAAAACACCTGAAAATCTTACACTTAAATTATAATGTGACATCAAAAAGTAGCAAATTATATTTCTTGCTATTATTTATGAATATTACTCAAATCATTAGCCTATTTTTAAGATTTTGTAAGGAGTTTTACTGGTATCTCTATACATGTGTTTACATTCAACAATGTGTTAAGAGCACTTGCGATGTCACAGCACAGGCAACTAGAGGAAACGTAATTTGAAAAAGTCTCAAAAAATAAAAATTCCAATAATTATCAGAAACTGTATTTCAAGATTAATATGATGTTTATCCTTTAGAAACTGCAATTTTAATACGAGTGGAGTGTCCTGCTCATTTTAGGCTCCTGCTGTGTCGGTGAGACTTTGTTTTGGAGTTTTTATTGCACGTATGTATATAATTGAACACATTTTTTTGTTTTTGTGTTTTTTCTCCATGTCTATCCTGTAGCCCGAACATGGACCAGGCTCTACGCAGGCAACAGTGAAGTATAGAGGAGGCGAGGCGACTGAATGTGATCCATAAAACGTATACCTGTTTCTCTCAATGTTTGAATTTAACAGACACACACACACACACACACACACACACAAAATTTAAAAGAAAGAAAAGTCCCAAATCTATTTCAAAGAAGTGACAGGATTTACTGCTGCAGACCTCCTGGTGACTTATTTTCCTCTCAAAGATGCATTAAATGTGTAGTAGCCTTTTTGTTCTTATTATTATTGTTATTTTTACAACCCCCCCCCCCCCCGTGTTGCTGTTTAAATGCATGGACAGACTGACACGCTCCCCAGTGCAGTCTTAAAAAGAACATTCAAATAACTGCAGTACGCTGCGCTGATGTTGGCATATACTGGTGCATTTGCAAACTATACACGCATTTAGCTGACTTATTAACACACGTTACTGTCTGTTTTATATTTTATTAAGGATGGGTGACACATTCTCACGTTTCATCCCAGTCTGCGGTTATAAACTGGTAGAATGTGAGGATGATGAGGTGTGTGATGACTTAACTGAATTCTGCCTGGCACGAAAGCTGGATTTGTACCACAGTGTGTTGAGTACTTCAGTATTTAGTTTGTGGTGTAGCCGTTTCAGCCAAAATTGCACCAGAAAACACAGAAGTGGCACCAAACGGCAAAACTTGCTCTGGAAATATCCAAATGCAGCGCATCAAATACAGTTGTACTACTATTTACGCAAGTTGTGTCCGACTTGAATCCAAAAATCAGCTTCTCGCTCAATCTGACAAATTAGCTACAGCAAAATATGAGCTTGAAGGAGCTAAAATTGAACAGTGGCGCATGCAGTTGGTCACATTTTAATATCAGTTGTGTTGCTTGCTTTTTTGTTTGTTGCTAAGTACATCTGCAACAAATTGTTCGTACAGTTGTGGACATAAGCCTCGGCTTCATTCTTTAGATGATGTTTTTCCTGCTCTTAAACACAAGAAGGCACCGATTCTTAAGGTTGGCTCTTAAATACAGGCAAATCCCAAATGATGGCGATTAGTCATTCACAAAAAAAGTAATTTTTTCCGTTTCTGCACTCTTCGTTGCTTTTTAGGAGGCGTTTGTCTGTGTGTTTGTGAACTGGCAACTCGCTGGAATCTGCTACAATAAAGAGTGAATTAAATCTATCTTCTAAATATTATTTTTAAAGGTCCTGTAAATGATTTAGAGGGTTTGAGTGGTTATCACTGTACCACAGAGCGTACCACAATATGGATTGCGCCGTGAGAAATCAAGTTTTTCCCCTGTCAGACCAGAATTCATTTATAAATGACGCAGATTAGAAATAATGCCGTCAAAGTACCGAAAAATAAACCCAAATAATAATTCATGTGGAAATCCATAGTTATTTCGTCTGGTGTGACGATTAATAGTATTTTCTGCTGGGCTGAGCTCCACTTGTGAATCAAAACACCCTGTTATCATGTTTTCTTAGAAGCTATAAGATCTTTCTCACTTGAAGACATAAGTTAACAGCCATGTACGTGTTGGTAAACTGTGATTCTGTTGTGAGTCAGTGGACTTTTGCATGCCTTAATGAGTGTTAATTAAACACAGCAAACGCAAAGCTGTAAAAATCAGATTCATGATGTTTTTCATTCAAATTTTAATTTTCAAGAAGCAGGTTTGAAAATGCAAATACTCCATGTTGATCTGTAGCTCAATTAAGATGTTAAAGGGGTCATGTAGTGCAAAAGTAGTAACAAATGATGTACCATCACCATCATGTGAAAAATAGTGCCACTAGGTGTCGCACTAAAGCAGCATCTCGGGCCAAAACACAGGTTTTCCCTCCACCTTTTCCATGTCCCTTCATTTTTTAAAAATTTTTTTAAAACAAGGTGTTGAAAAAAGCAGCGCTACGTTCATAAACGCACATCTGCATAGGTTGGAAAGTTTTTAGCCAACTTCAGCTTATGTCTGCAAATGTATGAAATTTATAACGGGGTTTTGTTTGAGAGTCATTCGTACGTTTTGCCGCGCTTCAAATGTTGCTCCACATTAGAAACTGCAAGTTGTCAACGTTCGGTTTACGCATCAACCATCTGGTCTTTCGCGGCTGCTTAAGTGCCACTTTAAAACTCTACAAACCCCACTGGACAGTTTGGGGAGGGCGGGCATGTCAGAAAATGTCACGTCCAGCACGCTCAGAAGATTAGCGTGATGTAATGTCTCGTTAATACAAAAAATTTGATTTTAAAAAATAGTATTTGTGTTGAATAAGTTTTAAGCGTGTAGATCGGTCGAGCCACGTGAAACCACTGGTGTTGGTCCCCGTCAACTTTACTTTATCTCTGCCCCCCCCCCTCCCCCCCCCCGGCTTGTTCTCCATGGGTTCATGCTCTGTATTATTTTCTTTTTTGCTTGTTGTCAATTGTATTTTCAATTTTGTCATTGAACAGCAGATGTCACCAGATATGAGTGTAGAATAGATTCTTTGCAGTAAAGCTGCAAATCGAGGGGGGGGGGGGGTTCAATACAAATTTCATCCAATATTTTGGGTTTTCTACTTTTGCAGTTTTGTGGTAACTGTCTCATGAATGCTTGTGGTGACACCGTGGATATTACATACTAAAAAAAACCTAAATAAATAATGAAAATAACTCATCTCGACTAAGTTCACAACTAATCTTTCTCCTTCACTACAAATGTCCTTTTTTTTCCCATGAAAACCTGCAGAAAATAGTTTCAAGGTGTCCATACATGTTGTTTTTTTTTTTTGTTTTTTTTTATAAAGGCTTCAACATGACATCGGATTTGAAATGAGGCATGAAAAGCTCATCACTTAGTAGCTTAGACTCTCCATCGTCACATCGCTTAGCTTACAGCTCATCTGAGGGAGGACTGTAATATAGTAAAAGGATTTCTTTCGGTCGATCGCTCTTTATTGGATTCTCGCAGGCATGGTGTTGCTTAGATGTGTCCTGTCCTCACATAGAAATATTAACTGTTTCTAACTGCTACATTTACTCTAGCACGGCTTCAAACCTGCTTAACTTATTGTTTCCTCGAGGGACTTGACAGTAACCTAAAACAGAATTGAAAAAAATTAATTAATGAATAAAAGTCACTGGATTTCTGAAGCATCTAGATCAAAAAAATATTAAGATCAAACTGTTTAATCAACTCCCTATGTGTTAAAAAAAAATAAAAATAAGAGTTCTGTCTGTAATTTCAATACATTTGCATACATGGTTCTTCAGATACTCTGTAAATAAACTGAGTTGAGTAAGTAGACTTTGTCCTGTTTTATGTGGCGTAGGTTTGGAGCTGTGTGTCTCCTATCAGATTTTAGAAGATGAATTGCTCCCTGACACATTCTCAGATTAATTTTGCAGGGTGAAGGGGCTATTTGTGTCCACCAGAGGGAGCTATTCATGCATTCATCAGTAGCAGCGAGTAACAGAATCTACACCATGTGATTTAAAGGTACTCTCCGGATTTATTTTGAGAGCATGAAAGACATTGCTAAAAATGTGTGTGTGTATATATGTGTGTATATATATATATATAATTTCATTCAAATTTTATTTTAAGTACTTTCCGCTACAAAAATTGTTTAATAAAAGAGGGAAAGCATGGTTCGTTTGAGACGATAGGTGCAAATGGACCAGTCCTCCAGCCCCTCCCACTGCTGTTGTGATTGGACCGTTCAATTTGTGACACACCATATTATGAAAATGTTGGGGGGGGTATAATGGTGACAAACTGTATGTATGTATGCATGAAAATAAACTGGAGATCAAAGGAAAAATGTTTAGTTGAGTGAGTGACTATAAGGAGAGGTTTTGCTGAGGATAAGGAAATGTGGGATGAGCAGCTTAGTTTACCGCCACCCAGCTCTGATACTTGAGTTTTATTTGAACATTTTTCCATTTCATTCAAAGCCATGTTCCATTTTAGTATTTCTTTTGTAGTTTTCCATTTTAGCTAAACATTTTAGTTTTAGGGGAGGTGACGGTTTAGTGGTTAAGCGTTGGGCTTGAGACCAGAGGATCCTCGGTTCAAATCCCACCCTGACTGGAAAATCACTAAGGGCCCTTGGGCAAGATCCTTAATCCCTGAGTTGCTCCCGGTGTGTAGTGAGTGCCTTGTATGGCAGCACCCTGACATCAGGGTGAATGTGAGGCATTATTGTAAAGCGCTTTGAGCGTCTGATGCAGATGGAAAAGCACTATATAAATGCAGTCCATTTACCATTTAGTAAAGGATTATTAAATGAGTGCGAGGTCTGTACGGGAAAATATCAGACCGAGCGTCAGCAAGGTCCATGTGAAAAACAGGTCTAATATTCCCTTAGAGACCGAGAGTTAATATTTAATTTATTACATGACTAAACACGGTATCGCCCAAATATGAAGCTGCAAACAGTTTTGGGCTTGTAGTCAGACCTGTTCGCTTCACCTCCATGAAAAACTTGCTAACAAATGGTCCGGTCGTTAGCTGGTAAGCTTTCAATCTGTGTGGTTTTTCCGATGCTGTTTAGATATTTATGAAGAATGTTCATGTCTGACTTGGTTTTTCTAATCGTGTTTGTAACTTTCTGGTTTGAAACGAATGTGATACACGATCCAGACGATTGTCATGGTAACGGTCTGATACGGGAAAATATCAGACCGGAAATCAGCCAGTCAGAGGGTGCGTAGCGTTGTAGCCATATAATAATCACTTATATTAGCTGCTGTGCCAGTTAGTCGGAATTAAGAAGAAAATGATGGCGTCTGGTTAAGAATAACTGTCTTTTAGTTACACCAAACTGCAGAACGTCCGATGGCTACAAATGTCGCGCAGTGGTCGCGCCCCATGTGAACATGTGGCACTTGTGACTTTATAAACGTGGACCAGGCTGTTTCTTTTTTTAATAGACCCACATTATTTTCTTAGTTTAGGTGTCAGTCAGTAACATGTTTCCCCTCAGGCCTTTAATTCGAACAGTATTCTATAAAAACGACACCGTGCGCCGAGTCCTTGCTGTAGATTTTGTTTCTGCAGGAGGCCCGTGTCACAGCAGCACGGGTTTTTCACCTTTTCGCAGCAGGAACAAGGTTTCACGGTGTTTTCTTCTCATGGCTCCATTGTTCTTGTGGCCGTGAGTCATTCAGTGGGTATGCGTCCGTTCTTTGAGTGGAATAGAAGGAAATGATTCCCCCTCACTATCTGAAACACTTGACAGAACATTAACTAGACTCCTTTTATTGTCTCTGGAACAGGTTTGTGGTTTCACCGATCATCCTCACAAACCCTTTTGTTGTTATCGATCGTCTGTGCAGTCAGCGTAGCTTTGGATATTTTATCGTGTGGTCATTTTAAAAGTGCCGTATCTTGGAAATGCTGCCTCACATTCGTCTGCTGCGGCTCTGCTCTGGCAGATTAAAAACTCAAGTAGAAGAGGAGTCATAGTGCCTATAACATAGAACTGTGTGAATGCATGTTAAAACAGGCTCTGCACAAAATTACACACGTTTGTCGAGGGTTATAAATGGACAGGCTTCATTGCGATTACATTAGCTTCAAGAAATGAATAAGCTAACAAACGATAATCCACCTGGAAAACCTGATTAGCACCAAAACGTATGGAACTTTTCTGGGACTGAACAGATTTCTGACTGTTTGATCTAGTGCTGTTGACATTCATTGACATGTTTGACTTCTGAGGTTATCGTATATCATCACCCACTAGTGGTTATCATTAGCATCGGCAATCATGCTAATTGCCTGAAAGACTCGCGCAGAGTCTGAGACCTCCTCCATAGAGCTTGAACATATACAGTGCCTTCCAAAAGTATCAGAACACTTGGCATTTCACACATTTTAATTTGTTTATGCCATTTCAAATACAAAAAAAGTAATTTCTAAAATTATCTACTGATGAAACTGATTATTTACAGCTATTATACCAAAGCATTCCATTACTTATGCAACCTATCATTTTTGCTTTAATATTTTTAATTAATTTATATCAAGCTGTAGAGATTTACTTTCAGTTTGAGTTTAAGGAAGATAATTGTAGAAATTTTTCTGTATTTGAAATAACAAACAAATTAAAATGGATGAAATACAAAGTGTTCCAATACTTTTGGAGGGCACTGTTAAGACCTGTGACACACAGAGGCTTTTTTGATTGTGAACATCACAGGACAGTAGTGTTGTCTTACTGTTGGGTTGCAAGACTTGAACAGTAACCAGTGACTTTTGGCACCAACTAAATATCTTTGGTACTAGGGCTTTTTAAAAGAGCGCTCCCTGCCGCTGGCATGACTGTGTCAAACGGTTACTGAGGGGTACTCAGGTGAGGGTATCACTTAGTGTTGAGGTCCCTGGTAACTGGAAAAGGCCAAGGGGATGGGCAGATTTCTGATGGCTGCAACAGATGGATGTTTACTTCCAAGATGTGGGGATGGACCAGTTGCCTGGGTGGTCGCCATCAAGAATCCAAGATAGTTCCTTAATATGGTGGCTGTAGCAACGCATGGAACAACACATGCTTCCAGACTTGAATCTGGTACTTGATGATGGAGTCTTTCTTTATCATTGGCCAGTTATATTCCAATGTCGCCCCATTTGTGCACCAACCTGGTTGCGATGTAGGAAATTTCAGACAATCGACACCAGTTGGGTAGACTTGGATTATGATGGCACCCTCAGCGGTCTACTGCTAATAAATGTGCTTGGACCCAAACCCCCTTTTTGGGTGCAGTTAAATAGTTGCCACATGGTCAAGACTAAGTGGTGTCCTAACAGTTGATTGCTGAATGTTGTTACAGTCCAGACCCCACCCCCATACGCCGGTGTAGTCTGGCCTATCCCAAAATATACAACATGGTGTAAAATAGGTCAGGCTGGTTTATACCCCCGGATATATTTTGGAGTACACCAAACTGTACTACCTATTCTGTGTTACACCACTTCATTTTTCATTGAGGCGTTTTGTAGTGGAATGGTAATGGATTAAAGAGATGATGTAATTTGAATGTTTTCCGAAAAACTGCGAGAAAATGAGAAATGGTGCCACTCTGTTTTGCTTCAAATCGCCGTGCTTGCTGCTACATTTGAATACATACGATTCAATTAGTTTCCAATAGAAAACTGCAATCTTTGTACAGTTACAGGCCATCATGTCAGAGATTAGATTACACATGAATCGGTGTTTATTTCCTTGTGTTGAGACACGCGCTGTTTCCTGTCTCAGTTGTTAGAGATGACAGGAACGTAAAAATAAATTAACCATTTAACTAGAGGCGGTTGACACTTTCCTGGCCTTGAAGACGGCAACTGACAATGTAGCGCCCCAACTACAAAGATCGCTCTGACAGATGAGCGCACCCTAAGCAGACGGGGAGTCCGCGGACAGGCCGGATCATCTCTCACTGTGACTGCTGACTGCGGGTGAAAACATTTCTTGTCACATGCCAGAAACACTGACTCAAGCAGTGGCTGCTGTTAAGCCGGTTTGTGTCGCGTGTCGCTGCAGTGCGCACAAATCTGATTCTGATGTTGGTCTGTAGCTGTTCTGTTCCCCCCTTCTTGTTGTTTTTATTTTTCTCTCACCCTGTAGATGATGACGGGGGGCTCTGGCGGCACCTCACCTCTACCCTCATCATGTTCTGTAACCGTCCTTAATGGTCCGTGGTGCGCAAACACACAAGTCTAAAGGGGAATCCTCCTTTAATCTTGACCGATACCTGGAATTCCTTCAAGAGCCGTGGTTACACTTCAGTGATCAGCTGAGGTTTTCTCACTTGCATATACCTTAAAATGCATTTCTAGGCATGAAGCAGCAGTAAGACGACAAAAAACACGGTCCAAAGTTGAGCACAGATTATTTACATGGTGCAATATCCATCTACACCCATTGAAGACGTACTGGACAAACCCTCTGTGACTTGACTCAGGTTTTCTGAAGAGCTGGTTGGATGTTGAGTTGTCCAACCAGCATAATGGGTAGGATTGTTGACTAACATTGAGAAGGTTTTACTTTTGGCTTGGTCCTTTCTTTGCATATTCTCCTTGTGTTTGTGTTGGTTCCTTCCCGGTGTTGTGGCTTCCTCCCACCTTCAAAGACCCTACTGGAAAAACCAAGTTCAGAAAATGGATGGACACTGGTTTAAAGCTCAGACATCAACAGTGCCAAGTTGGCAATGCCTGACTAATTCCCAACCAACCCATGAACGGGAAAGACGTGGACCATGGGCAAGACCGGCACGTCAAATGAAGCCTGAACATGCTCCCCATTATGTACCAGTACTTACCAAACAAGCTAAAGCTAACAGGTTAATCTTGATGTTTGATGAAAATATCTTGGCAGTGGTTTTAATATTCAAAATTCTGACATATTGCCTCAATGATCATGTGATGGTCCACCAAGCTATCGGTACCTGCTATTTGGCGCTAACATACAAATTGAATAATACTAAAATTTTACTCTACTGATACTTGAGCACACATCTTCAGTTGTCCATCAGCACTATTAATCCCACAGCAAACCATATTATTTATAATGAAATGCCCAGAAAAGACACAGTCGAGCCCACAGTGGCGAGCAAGGCATTTGACCTGACACGCCAGCTTTCGCTCAAAGTGACAATGCTGCTAATGATTCATAGATTTACAGCTTAAATTAGCTTAAACTGTAGCGTTATATAAAAACTCACCCCACTGAACAGTTGTCATTAACAGGAAAACTAGCTAAAGACAGACTGTAAACATGTTTATTTCTGCTGTAAAGTTGGGCTGTTGAACATGGGTTTCTTTGGAGAGTGACTCACTTTTGTAGCCAGCATCAAGTGGCCATTGGGGGAACTTCCAAGATTTTGGCACTTCATGCTATCTTAATTTTTCAGCATTGGAGGCTGTTACACAGTTGTGTGCAAAACGCATGCTCACAACAAAATTGAAAAGAAAACCTTTATGATTGGTGGCAGCTTTCACCTTGTGGTGACATACTGTGGGCATGTGGACATCCATTAATGTGACAGAAAACCTCTCAGTTAAGTCCGATGTAAAAAGAGCAGCTCTCCAGGTTCCGCGTTACGTCCACAGCACAACCAAGACTTGGCAGCTAAATGCAATCAAACGCTAGTCTGTAATATTTCAACTCCAGGAATATGTTTGTGCACAGAGTGTTCCTGAGATTATCTTCCATCCTGACAACAGACAGACGTGTGATCCTTCCCCTGCAGTCTGTAAATATATAACAACTGCTGCACAGAAGGAACGCAGCCAGTGTGTGCTGAACATAGACCCCAGGTGAAAGTCTGCTTTGGATTTACGTGGCCCAAAACTGACACAAATGATCAAATCTGCAGTCATCTCTGAATAGAACAACCACATTAGCATGGTTAGCACCGAATGCACGTCAGGTGCGACGCGTTGGACTTGAACATGGCACCAAACAGTGTGTGTACGAATAAGTTAAGAGGTGGTTCCTTTTTTCTTTTAAGGCTATCGCCGAAAGCCTATTGGGATGAATGGCTCAGAGAGGTGAACCCTTTGTCTCTAGGTACTCAGGAATACCGCCATGCTAAATGTTGTGACCACAACGTGCTCCCACCAACTGTTTAACATCAAATACAGACCTCCTTGAAAAGATCTGTTGCTGCCCTGATGACCTGAGTAGGAGCTACACTTGATGTCAAAACCACGGGTGATGAGAAACGCGGAGAGAGAATGAGGAAGTGTGTGCTTCAGTAGCATCTGCACTAATTCCTCAGGGTTACGTGGAGTTGTAACTGGGTAATTTGAGGTTTAGAAGTTAACCACTGTTGAATGGTGATGTCTATTAGGCTAGAACCGAGAAGCCCTGAGCAGCTGGGGAGTTAGCACGCGGAGGCCCAATGGTTTAGCTTCTCCCACTGTCAGGCCAGAAGCTGATACTGAGAAAGTTTTAAATTCTGAGTAAGATTAGAGAATTGAAAAGTATCGCTGCTGTTTTAACAGTTTGCTAGATAACTAGCTGACCGACCTTCGGGCCAATGGACCTTCGGGCCAATGGACCTTCGGGCCAATGGACCTTCGGGCCAATGGACCTTCGGGCCAATGGACCTTCGGGCCAATGGACCTTCGGGCCAATGGACCTTCGGGCCAATGGACCTTCGGGCCTGTTGAAAAATCCAAAAACAACTCACCAACATGGGGGTGTACAGCCTTAATTACTTTGAAACTCATTATGTTGCAGTTTCATGACAGTTGGGGCAATGAGACGTGTTGTTAAAGCGCTTGTTGCACAACAATTAGCCCTTACTCGTTTCAGAGCCTCATCTCTTCTAGTGCCTTTTACTTCTTGATGATTGCTGAAGTGCTATGTACTCAACACAGTCATCTACCATTAAGACAAGACTAAATAATGGGGGGAAAAAACAATACCCCAGATGTTGTTGCTTCATCCCATTTCTTTAAGGAGCCAGCATTTGTCTTTAAATGGCAGCTCCTCACAAATGGCTGCGGTTTGTGCTGGGCTTAATGTAGCACATAAATCAAAGCTGACGTCCATCTGGTTGATTAAATACCGGATATAATTGTCTGTGTTCTGATCTTATCAAGCATTGAAGAGACACACCTATGTGCACATAAGTGCACACCTTCTTTAGCGTGATAGTAATACAGGACTGTTGTAAATAATTAAATGTTGTTGCCGAGTTCACGCAGTCTGGCCAGATTTAAAGATAATCCCTAATTTAGACTGACGACTGCACATCAGTGCATCCACGTGTTGCTCGATCACAGCTGCTGACTATGCCGATCAATAACTGATCACTGTGCTGACTGAGATTTTTTTAGCAACCACGGTTCAATATGTCTTCTGAGTTGTAGGTTTCCTTGCACAGGTTAGAGTAGCACAGATACAAATGCGCCGATTAGTGACGCACGTCTGTGTTAAAAGCAAAATCTGACTTTGTCAAGCAAATTCCTAGTCTATCATCTCGAATCCCACTCATGCTACCTGCCTGTATCTTTGGACAAGACTATTAATCTGCATTGTCCCAGTCCAGTTCTGTTATAAATGGGCGCCCACTTGGCTGGGGAAGTTGTGTCGGAAGGTGAAGTCAGTGAAAGGCTGAATCTTAGTGTTGATCGAGGATGAACACAAACCTGAGATCGGTACATTCATACAAAACCCTTTCTGCGGGGTTGCGTGGACTTGTAACTGTGTTATTTGAGATCACAATGGCTGTTAAACGCACAATAATGCTTTACTTTGCTGATATAGTAAACTAGAGCTCTCAGCAAAACTCTATTGTACCTGCAGTAATGATAAATGCCCATTAGGTGGAAATATTGCTCCATTTCAAGAACCTTGGATAGGCTGCTGTGGGGGACAGACGACCAACCTGTTGCTTATATTAGAGGATTTCTCTGTAGAAACTCTCTCTCTCTTACACACACACACAGACCCCATGTATTGTGTACATCACTACCAAAAATCTTACATTTTCTCTGACTGCTGAATTCATGTAAATCCTTTCATAAGGGTTGTGTGGAGGTTTGACCATATTATTTGTCTTTCAGAATTTCACTTCTCGCGAAACACTTTATCCTGTGATTTAGTATAGTTATTTGCGATAAATTGGCTCTCGATCACACCTGCTCCTAATCAATCATCAATCCAGCATCCACTCACCATCCAGCAACATCCATGAAATGTTGCTGTGCATAGGCAAAAGAAAGTTGCCCTTTGGATTGATCTGGAGCATCAAAGTTGTCCAGAATAGCATGTTTTTGAGTTATTGTGTTCATAAACTGGAGCAGATGAGTCATTCTAACTACTTGCCGACTTACTGTATTTTATAGGGTATATGCGTAGGCTTTTTTTTGTGCCTAGGGACAGTTATGGAATAGATATAGGCTGCTATGACCCTAAAACCTAAGTTAGCATTAGTGTAAGTGTACCAAACAGAATTTATTGTGGATCGACTGCATCTGTCTGATAACTGATCAGGTCAGGTTATCAATTTGGTAAATCTAATGGGCACAGCCTGCAAAAAAATTCCATATTCACCATTCATCCATACGTGAGACTTCAACAGCCAAATCAGCCTGAGCCATAGGTCAAACAAGTGAGATCTCTCAAACAAACATTTTGTGAAAGGTTCTGTCCCCTAATTACCTACATTTGAAACGTAATGTGTTTATGTGTATTTATTGAGAAAAGTAGAATTTTATTCATATTTCTTAGCCATCACATGCTTGCCCTTTTGGCTCACAGTGTAATCAGTCTGAGCCGAAAGAGAAAAATTTGCCGCTGGCAGAGATACGGGTTTAAGTGGATTTACTGCGTTAAAAAAAAAAAAAAAAAAAACTGCATGCGAGGTACAAGTGTAAGCCCTCTGAGGTGGATTTTCACATGCGTCTCTCCCGTGGTCCCTTGGCACTCTGTCACAGCGTGTGCGTGCGATTACCACAGAATCACCGCTTGTTATTACCACGATGATTATACACCCAACAGCTTCATAAAGACCAGCAAAGCAAATGTGTTTTATACCCAACCAATTCTGTTCAAGCTTATTTTGAGCAACACAGCTTTAAATCTTGACTTATTTTATGTATATACTGTTTCTCTCTTTCTATTCAGGACATTCGTTGTTGCATAACAGCTCATTCATAATTCAGCACCATCGCTCTGACAAGGGATGCGGGAAAAACACTCCCGACGGCTGCTCAACCTTTTACAAAGCATCCACACGTATTTCTGCTGCAGTGTGAACGCTTACGTTGAATTATGTGGTTGTTTACTGTCATGAGCCTGATTTTTCTTGCTTTATGGCTTCAATCCACTTAGTCCACTGATCAAGTTTCATTATCTCTTCAATGAAGAAGGTCACATCTTGACCCTCTAGACCTCTAGATGCTTGTGTTTCTGGGTGAGGCAGGGAGTGTATACATAAAAATGAGGCCCAGTTTTGGATCTTGGCCTGTGACCTTGACTTCTAATTTAACCAATTTTTCTAAAAGCCACACTATTTTGTCCTTGGCTGACCTTCAGTCATTCCACCAAGCTTGGTCCAAATTGGATCAAAACTCTTTTGTGTAAAGAATAATCATATATGTGCAATCCCACATGTTGGAGTAATAACATGACCTTGTTGACCTTGATATTTCTCCAGACTACTCTAAAATCTGCCTACCTCCAGATATCTATCAAAGTAACATCCCTGCCACGTTTGATCCATCTAGGCTTCTTGGTTGGTGATATATAAATAAAAATGTTTTTTTTCTGGCCATGATTTCTATGACCTAAAGTCTAATCACCTTTAGATATCTATCAAAGTAACATCCCTGCCAAGTTTGATCCATCTAGGCTTCTTGGTTGGTGATATATAAATGGGGGTTTTTCTGACCATGATTACTATGACCTAAAGTCTAATCACCTCTAGATATCTATCAAAGTAACATCCCTGCCAAGTTTGATCCATCTAGGCTTCTTGGTTGGTGAGATATAAATAAAAAAAATTTCTGGCCATGATTACTATGACCTAAAGTCTAATCACCTCTAGATATCTATCAAAGTAACATCCCTGCCAAGTTTGATCCATCTAGGCTTCTTGGTTGGTGATATATAAATAAAAAAAATTTCTGGCCATGATTACTATGACCTAAAGTCTAATCACCTTTAGATATCTATCAAAGTAACATCCCTGCCAAGTTTGATCCATCTAGGCTTCTTGGTTGGTGAGATATAAATGGGTTTTTTTCTGACCATGATTACTATGACCTAAAGTCTAATCACCTCTAGATATCTATCAAAGTAACATCCCTGCCAAGTTTGATCCATCTAGGCTTCTTGGTTGGTGATATAAAATGGTGGTTTTCTGACCATGATTACCATGACCTAAAGTCTAATCACTTTAGATTACTTCAGACAAGTTTATTGATCCCAAAAAAAGGGCAGTTACGTTTACACTCCAATTACCTCAGACAAGATACAGCAGTTAATCCACAATTACTTGTTTACCGTAATAATGGCACACATCAAAATTAAAGACAACACATATACATTTGACATTGTTTATGTGCACTGAACTTGAAGTAGTCCGTCTTCAGAATTGAGGCAAAGTGGTTGAAGGCCGCAGCAGGAGGGGCCCGCGCCGCCCAGCCTGGGGGTTGAAGGCTGCAGCAATAAAAACCGCGCTGCCTTCGAGGTGGCAAGGAGGAAGCCATCTATATCTATCAAAGTAACACCCCTGCCAAATTTGATCCATCTAGGCTTGTTGGTTGTTGAGATATACAAAAAATGTTTTTTGTTTTTGTTTTTTTGGACCATGTTTTCATTGATCTTTGACTAAACCATTCCAAAATCTGATCACATCTAGACGTCTATCACAGAAATAATCCCAACAAGTTAGAAGGAAATCATTCAAGCCATTTTCGAGTTATTTTGTAAACAACTACACACACAAACACACACTTGCCAATAGACAGGTTTAGAACTGTTAATCAGCGTAGAAGATTGTCCCACAGGGCGGTGCTGGTGTTTGGACCAGGTGGACGTTCCCAGCACTCAGGCCTCTCTGCAGGATTGAGGTTGAACCCACGCGTTCAGGTGAACGTGTCATCACTGGAAGACGACTTTCCCACATTCTGGCACTCACGCTGTCACCGTCTGGCTTTGTTTATGCCTTTTAAATCCTAGTCTTCACATGATTACAGAGCGTCTGTGTTTTCGTTCCAGCTAGAGGAGACAGAAGCATCTTTGATAGTCATGTTTCCCCGCATGCAGTCTCTTCTGTCTGCGCCGCCAACAAACAAAACATTTTATTCCTTTATGATGAAAATGAATTTGAGCATCAGGAAATGGAGCTACATGTTATTTTGCTTTAAAATGAATTTGGAGTTTAAAAAAGAAAATACATAAAACGTAGCCACGCCCAGTCTCTCCCTGGTTGCTTTGTAATATGTAATTCTGCCCTAAGTGATGTTTACCTGCGTTAAGACTATTTTACGTTCAGCTGTTGTAATGACGGGTCTTAATGTGGATGCCAACAAGCACCCATTGTGTCCCTCAGCACTCATAAACGGTCCATCCGCAGCCTGGAAACACACATTTGTTCTGTTTTATAAACCGTTATCACTGTTTTCCCGTGTGACCAAACAGGCCACTACGTGAAGAAATAAAAGGTCTCAATACTTTTTCACTGCTACCGAGGGCCACTGCCCACGCGTATCTTAGTCTTTAAAGTGAAAAAATTAATATTAAAGACAGAGATATGCGAGGGCAAACAATATTTCTGTTATGAGCCTGAGTTCCGGCCAAAAAAAATGCATATTTAATTATTTTCAAGGTAAAATCTGTGCTTCAATCCCCGGGTCTTGGTCAGCCCAATGCCTCTGTTGCCAATAATGACATTTATCAGCTGTCATTTCAATTTGACCTTGTTCTAATTAATCAAGATCAATAGACTCAGGATCAAAGATAAAGACTCAAACACGAGTCACCCCCGATCAGAATCAAAGGTCAAGTCAAATATCAAGAATCAAAGGCATGATCCACCCCTGAGTCAGAGGTAGGATCTGGATTGGGATGAAAGATCAAAGGAAATATCTTTGCTTTGGTTCTGGGATTATGCCTTTGATCCCTGATCTTGCCTTTGATTGTGATCCGGGAGCAGCTCATGCCTTTGAGCGTTGATTGTTGAGCATTATCTTTAATACTGATTCTTCAAAGGCAGCATCAGTATCAAAAAACCTGTGATCAAAGGAAAGTCATGCGACGTGATGTGGATCCACATCCAGACAATAAGATCTCCCTTGATCCAAGTCCAACCTCTCCACCAAATTTCATAGAAATTGATTCATGCCTCTTTGAAATATATATATATATATATATATATATATATATATATATATATATATATATATATATATATATATATAAAAAATCAAAGGCAGGATCCACCCACTGATCTGAATTTTGATTACATCTTCCTTGGCCCAAGGTCTATCTCTAGCATTTCATGTCTTTTTGTTTTTGATATATCCCACTGACAACCAACCAGAGAGACAAATAACACTGAAAGCTTAATCTCCTTGGCAGAGATAAACATGATCCTGGATACACAAATGGTTCAAAATCTGATATCAAGATCTACTGCAAAAATTTAAGGGAATGTCTGCCAGATCAGTTTCCTGCTTTTCCTTTTGAGTAAAACTTCTAGGAAACAAACTGTTAACATCCTAAAACATTTATTTCCCTCTACTGTTGATGATGTAGAGCAGGTAGCTGAGTGGATGCGGAGCTGGCTTGCTAATACGTAGACTTGGGTTCGAAGCTTGCTCATGCTACCTGCCTGTGTCCTTGAACAAGACAATCTACATTGTATCAGTCCACCCAGCTACAAATTGGCACTGGCCTTGGCATGGAAAGTAACCTGTGTCTGACTGGCATCCAACAGGGGGAGATGTAGACTCTCATCCGCCTGACGCCACAAAATCTGGAGATAAGCACCGGTAAAAACAGGCCTCAGGACCTATAGGACTTACTGTGAAGACCAAGCCTCAGAATAAGTACACTGTAAAAAAAAAAAGTCTGAATTTGACAGAAATCAGGTAAAATCACAACATAAACTGTGAAAAGAAAAACAGTTTTTATTTTATTTTTTTGGAAGGGGGGGTAGATTTCCTTGCCGGTTTATCGCTGGAAAGACTTTGGAATACACCAAAACATGACAACAATGACCACTTTTCAAGGAATCCTGGTCAAGTGTTTAATTGACAGCAGTAATATTTAAAATGTGGAACGCAACTGAACTGTTAATCTAACACATCAAATATGTTAAAATAATCATATACCATTGTAGAATTTACAAATGACTGTAGTTTAAACAGAAAAATTGTTATACCAAAAACTGTATAATACAGTTAAAATTACAACATGACACTGTTAACGTTTTTTTTCCTGTTAATTTGAATTTTACTGTTGCTTTAGAGTTTACAAATAAGAATTTTCAAAAATACGTACTGTAAATTAAGGGTTTGAAACAGGTGATGTGTCTGTTTAAACTACATTGTGAGGATATAATTAAACATAAGGTGGCTGTTTTTTTTAATCTTCTAAATAGACAGTAGCTCTGTTCCTTATATTTGCAGTGTAATTATTAACATGCAGAAATAAAGAACATGTTCATTTTGCATTGAAATAATTATTAATGCTTGACAGATAGCAGGGGTTGGAGCCAAGCGGCTAGTGCTTTTGGTTTAATTTATAATCATATTTCAGTGCAGAAAGTTCCTGGTTCAAACCCCACCCCTGCCACATTTCTCCATGTAATGGGTTGTTGCGTCAGGAAGGGCATCCAGCTAAAACTTGTGCCAAATCAACATGCACAGCCACCTTGTAGCGATCCTGAGTGAAAACAAGGGAGCAGCCAGAGGGACTTAATATAAGTGTAAATATTCCAGAAAAAATTGTTTTAATACCAGCATGTCCATAAGGGGCATTAAAATTAGTTTTAAAATGTTGTTTTTTATTGTTGTTGTTGTTGTAAATTACAAGTTTAAACTGTAAAATTTACATATTTTACGTAAACCAATTTACATATTCACAAATTTTTACAGAATTCCCCTGGCAACCACAGCTACCAGAATTTTTCCATTAAAACAATTTTTTTTTTTTTTTTTTTTTTTTAGTGTAGAAAGCCTCAAACCTGGTCAAACAAAAAGTGTGTAGGGGCTGGATATGAATATCTCGCATCTGTCAAAGACTTCCTTCTATAAAACTGTTCACGTCGCTTGCGATGCAAAGACCGAGTGACATTTAATTTAAGGCATTCATATCTATGGTACTTTTTTTGTGGTGAAATTATTCACAAAGTCCTACAAGCCTTTGAGAGGTCTGATGGCAAGAAAACAGATGGTCTACCTTAAAATTAATGCCAACTGTCATGTGATAATACACAAACTGAGTTGGCGAGTGACTAAATTACGCCTTGTCGTTACTAGTGACACATTTAGACTGCTTGTGTTTCAAGCTTGTGGTGGAAGTTTGTCTTGTTTGGCAAGTAACCATTAGCTCACATGTCTCATGTCCAAAGACGTTGCTGCAGGTCAAAGAGGAGACTTATGGGTAATTTAATCAGCTCAGGCTTAGAGTTGACATGTAACACTGATGGATAAGAGGCAGTTTAGCAATGAGGCATTCTTCGTGTGTACAGTGTATATGCAGTGTGTTTTTGGTGTCCTGTCAGGTTTCAGTCCTGCTAAATGTCTCATCTCCTTCCGCTATCTCAAAGTGAACCACTTGAAACTGGAACCTTCTGTTCCCTCACACTTTGCTATGTGTGGTCAAAGCAATGAACCTCTTAAAGTAGCATGATGGCATAGCAATTTATTTTCCTCTGAAGCGACCTGATCCTATTAGCATGATGACTCAGCATCTGTTACTGTGACCATCACCAGGCTAATTTCAGTCACTTATGAATTACTTACTAGCATGTACATCATTGTCAAAGGCTATGACAGTGCTGCTCTAAAAATGATTCTATGAGGTGTTTTAAAAGCGCAGGCAAGCAGGGTAGTACATGCGTACATGTGCACTCTTGTCATTTTATTGATTTGAATACATTTAGCACTAATTATTGGAACACAAAATTGGTTTGGTAAGCTCATTGACCCTTGACCACCTTACACAGGTGAATCCAATCATGAGAAAGGGTATTTAAGGTGGCCATTTGCAAATGTTTTCCCTCTTTGCATCTCTTCTAATGAGTGGCAACATGGGAGCCTCTAAACAACTCTCAAATGACCTGAAAAACATCATGGTTTAGGGGAAGGATACAGTACTAGTACAGTACTAGTTAAGGCCCGAAGTGGCAGGCCAAGAAAAATCTCAGATAAGCTGAAGCAAAGGATGGTAGTCGGGCAGATAAGTGAATATTTACTGAGGGATCCTTCAAATGGTGATGCAAGCTGTTCCGGAGTTATGGGGTAAAAACAGCAAGAACAGTGACAAAGGTCAATTTCAATTTGTACAGGGGTCAAAAGTTAAAGTTGCTCCAATTTTGGTAAAAAGTGATGCAAATTATTAGTTGGGTGAATACGGTTTTAAAAAGGAATAGTTTGCATCATGTATCATGCTTAGTTATCATGTTACAGGGTAGCATATGTCAAATGTCATAGAATCCAATGGATGCTGATATTGTTTAACCTTTACTTTGCAAACCAAGCACGCAACACAGTCAAAACTATTCCATTTATTAATCCTATTAGCTCAACCAGTAATTTGCACCACTTTTTACCAAAATTGGAGCAACTTTAACTTTTGACCCCTGTACAAACTGAAATTGACCTTTCTCAGTGTTATTGCTGTTTTTACTCCATAACTCCAGACCATTCATTCACAGATAGTCCAAACTATACCTTTTTGGAATCTTTATGATCAGACAAATAATATGGAATACCTTTCAATATGATTGGAGCATTTTTAAATTTTGACCCCTGTGTAATACTTCAATTGACCCCTTCTTGGCCGCCTATTGAAAGTTCAAGTGGGTACCCGGCATTTTTAAAAGAGTAATGTCTAAGGAGTATGTGTGCCAAATTTGGTGCTTGCATCACCATTTGAAGCATTTTTTTTTTCAGTTATCTGCTGCACTAATGGTGAGAACAGCCATAGTCAACCCACAGGCCTGCTCCAAAGACCTACAACATGATCATGTACCTAAGTGGCTCTACTCTACTCTTTTATTTTACTCTTCCTTTTTAGATATTTAAATATACCTTAGTATACTAGCATAGTTCCACCTTAGAATTGGAAGGGAGTGAATAGATGACTCAAAAGTATCACATGCTATCGTCTTGTAACGCACTAATTTAAAAGGGCATATAATGAGGACAAGCTCCACAAATCTGTTGAACTTTGAAGCACAAGATAAAGAAAAATTACCGGTAACTTTGTTTAGCTTGTATAATACCACAGACATATCTGCCACCTGAAGGACAGCTAGTGGATGCTGAATTGATGGTGGATTAGGAGCAGGTGTGGCTGTCAATAACATTCTCTGCACATAAATGCAATAAATCCAGTACATTCTGTAAATCAGATAGCATTGTCACATATCCACATAACTTTGCAGAAAGGATTTTGTATTGATTTAGTCACCAAAAAACAACCAAAAAGCAAAAGCGTGGGAGAGAGAAGGAGATGATAGAGTGAGGTACGCAGTGAATGGGGTATGTGTGAGAGAGAGTGAGTGAGTTTGTTTCTGCATAGAAATGTACTTAATGAGGGGGAAAACGCAATCATTACATGTTTTAACAGCAGCTACAAGGGGCGATTGAGAAGTTTTGCGCCTGACCCAGAAAAAGTTGGGCGTGGTTCTCCATCTTTTGCATTCTGAGAAATCAACATTTCTCAACATTACACCCAGTGAGTCAAAACTTCACATATTCTTGAGAAATGTTGGTTCCTCAACATGCAAAAGATGGAGAACCATGCCCTACTTTTTCTGGGTCAGGCTCAAAACTTCGCAATCACACCTCGTATATTCAGAATCTCAAATAAGCGAGTCACAAGTCCGTACAACCTTGCAGAAAGGGTTTTATATAAAGATAACCAAAGCAGACGCTTCTGTCTGTTTTAGCTTATGTATAGTCACTCGTATGTGAGTTTTAGAATGTAACCTCTATGAAGCGATCAGAAAATAACAGTTTACTTCTCTGATTTTAGTACATTTTTGTGTGAAAATGGTTTGTTGTTATCGCTGACAACCACACCTGCTCCTAATCCATCATCAAACCCAGCATCCTCAAAATATCCAGCAGGGTGCATCGGATTGTATATTTTCCATAAGCCACCACTTTTTAAATTAGTTTTGGTATGATGAACTACCACTGAAATTGAATATACATTTTTGACAGTAAAATAACAAGTATGTTAATTATGGGTCCTTTAAGTAGTTCTGTAAAGTAAGACAATTCAGACAGCCAAGCTCAATTCACATGACAAACCTTTATTATACATAACAAACAAACTGACAGGTCATCTCTACAAGTTCAGTAACCCTGCTATAAAAGTAGCGCAAAAATAAACATAGAACTTGGCTGTAAACACAGTGTAATGCATCATAACACGATGACCTGTGCATGGTTTTTATTTTTGCTACAATCAGAGGACGGGCCGCCGTGGTTTAGCTGGTAACATGATTTGGCTGTCGCTGCTTTTTTAGCTATCCACCAAAACATAAAATATGTACGTAACCACTGAAAAATACAGGCTAAAGAACCTGTTATTGAGGTTGACATATCACAGTTTGGTTTAATTTAGTCCCATGACACCTACAGTGAGCTCATCAGTTCACTGTGATCCCAGAACCAGCACCATTGATTTTCTGATTAGTCGCCAAGCCTGAAACTCAGCGTTCAGATTAGATAAAGACTCTTAAAAGACTTTATGGTGTAACAACTTGACTGTCTCTCATTTTGGATCAATCTCACTCTTTGAACAGTGTGTTTGCAGGAGGTCACGAGGTGTTTTCATGTCATACTGAGCATGAACATAGTGAATTTTTTGACAAAGCCAGTGTGTCAAGTGTTTCAAAACTGAAACATTTTCTCAAGCAGCTGTATTATTTAGTGGATGGATGAAATGGAATTTCTGAAACAAGTGTTTCATTATAGTTTCAAGCCTTTCAAAACACTGAACCATATTTTGAAGCAACTGTTTACTTCAAAATCTCCACTGTTCACTAGATACCACAGTGTTCCTGGGGGAAAAGGTGATTTTCAGATGCAAATGATTCATTGTTTTGAGCATGTGAGAATCATATTGCCATATTGTAAAGCAATTGATTCATGTAGTGCTTTGAGTGCTTCAAGGCGGAATACAATTTTCTGAAACAATTGTTTCATTTTGTTCTTCAAATGTTTCAATACAGTGAATGACTTTCTGAAACGGTTGGTTCATTTTAGCATTTAATTCTTGTGAATTGGAATAATTTTCCATAGCAATTATTTAATGTATTTTTGAATAAATCTAAAAAAAAAAAAGAAAATAGCTTATTTGATTCAAAATATCATAAAGCTTTATTTCTGGCATACTAATATTTCAGGAGGGGATCAATTCAAAAATCCTTTTCCCTGGATACACCTACACTACACCTAATTTACAGTGAGAAATTTATTTAGACCACACTACTCACAAATAAATGAAGTGATCTGAATCAATTTCTTTGTCCTCTAGACAAATATTCAATAGTAAAATGTAATGTGTTGACAGAACTGAGGAAGTAAATGATGCCCAAAATAGAGGTTCGCTATCCATGCTTGCTAACCATGCAACATAAAACAATTTTGGAAGGAGTTTTGCTCCATTAAAGTATAAAATGTTTCAAAAACACATTGACATAGATAACAGCCAGATGTAAGACAACAATGAATTGTGTAATTATTCTCCGTTTAATTAATATTTTCCTAGTGAGTGCACTAGCTAGGCTAGCTCAATTAAAATAGTAGCTGAGCTACTACACTTAGCATGTACCAGGCTCCAAAATTTACTTGTTGAAGTAACATGAGTGTGTGTGTGTGTATGTATGTATGTGTGTGTGTATATATATACACTCAACAAAAATATAAACGCAACACTTTTGGTCTTGCTCCCATTTTGTATGAGATGAACTCAAAGATCTAAAACTTTTTCCACATACACAATATCACCATTTCCCTCAAATATTGTTCACAAACCAGTCTAAATCTGTGATAGTGAGCACTTCTCCTTTGCTGAGATAATCCATCCCACCTCACAGGTGTGCCATATCAAGATGCTGATTAGACACCATGATTAGTGCACAGGTGTGCCTTAGACCGTCCACAATAAAAGGCCACTCTGAAAGGTGCAGTTTTATCACACAGCACAATGCCACAGATGTCGCAAGATTTGAGGGAGCGTGCAATTGGCATGCTGACAGCAGGAATGTCAACCAGAGCTGTTATTCGTGTATTGAATGTTCATTTCTCTACCATAAGCCGTCTCCAAAAGCTCATCTGCATGCTCATCGTCCTCATCGGGGTCTCGACCTGACTCCAGTTCGTCGTCGTAACCGACTTGAGTGGGCAAATGCTCACATTCGCTGGCGTTTGGCACGTTGGAGAGGTGTTCTCTTCACGGATGAATCCCGGTTCACACTGTCCAGGGCAGATGGCAGACACCGTGTGTGGCGTTGTGTGGGTGATCGGTTTTCTGATGTCAATGTTGTGGATCGAGTGGCCCATGGTGGAGGTGGGGTTATGGTATGGGCAGGCATCTGTTATGGACGAAGAACACAGGTGCATTTTATTGATGGCATTTTGAATGCACAGAGATACCGTGACGAGATCCTGAGGCCCATTGTTGTGCCATACATCCAAGAACATCACCTCATGTTGCAGCAGGATAATGCACGGCCCCATGTTGCAAGGATCTGTACACAATTCTTGGAAGCTGAAAATGTCCCAGTTCTTGCATGGCCAGCATACTCACCGGACATGTCACCCATTGAGCATGTTTGGGATGCTCTGGACCGGCGTATACGACAGCGTGTACCAGTTCCTGCCAATATCCAGCAACTTTGCACAGCCATTGAAGATGAGTGGACCAACATTCCACAGGCCACAATTGACAACCTGATCAACTCTATGCGAAGGAGATGTGTTGCACTGCATGAGACAAATGGTGGTCACACCAGATACTGACTGGTATCCCCCCCAATAAAACAAAACTGCACCTTTCAGAGTGGCCTTTTATTGTGGACAGTCTAAGGCAGACCTGTGCACTAATCATGGTGTCTAATCAGCATCTTGATATGGCACACCTGTGAGGTGGGATGGATTATCTCAGCAAAGGAGAAGTGCTCACTATCACAGATTTAGACTGGTTTGTGAACAATATTTGAGGGAAATGGTGATATTGTGTATGTGGAAAAGGTTTTAGATCTTTGAGTTCATCTCATACAAAATGGGAGCAAAACCAAAAGTGTTGCGTTTATATTTTTGTTGAGTGTATATATATATGAAAAATTATGATAGACTCGGTGTAAATAAATAAATAAAAACAAGGTAACGATTTGCATGAATTTTTTTAAGTAATTTCAACTCAGCTATTGCCACGAAAATGCAATGAGCCAATTGACTAATTCAAGTTTAGTAAAGCATTTAAGTAGTTTAGTGCACCAAATTTTTTACTTTTATTATGTAGTGAAATTATTTTTTATAAGTTCTTTATTTTACTTCCATTCTACACAGAAATGTCCATGAAAGCTGTTACCTTATTTTATTTATTTTTTATTTATTTGAGGATTAGTAACTTATGTCACTTAAGCCAGAATAAATTAAATGTATTCATTTCAGTTTTATTATAAGTGTTTATTTTAATGTCTGATTTTTGTGCCAACATCATGTATTTTACGTGTATTTTTGTGACATGTCACCAACATTTTTTTCATGCTGAAAATGGGCTTCATTTTAAGCACATTAACGCCATGAAACATTTTTTTAAGGGAATTATATAATACAGCTGAAATGACCACAGTCATAACAATAAAATTATAGTGACTGGGGGAAGGGTCAACATTGTTTATGTACCTTTGTGATATGTTTTTTTTTTTTTTTTTTTTTTTATGAACTGGGCCACACAAGGTAGGCATGTCATTTTATATGATTTCAGAATACTTTGTGTTTAGTTAAGGCAAAGTGACTTCTTATTTAAAGAGCAACTTACCTTCAAATGCAATTTCACAATGCAGTTTTAACCTGAAGCAAAAACACCATATTGTTTCTTAAACCTCCAATATTTCAATGCACTTTGAATATATGCTTAAACAGATTGCCTAATGCCCTTTTCACTAGTCTATTCTGTGCTTTGATTAGTGCTGCACTCAGCAAAGGAACATTTGTGATGTAAATGAAACAGAGGAGCTGCTGATTGATTTCCCAACACAGAATCTGATGTAATTATCCCCAAAGGAACAATATGACATGGGTTTAGTCCTGGTGCTTCCTGTCTTTGTGACACTTGGATGCTAACGTCCTTGGGCAATGACTGGATGCGTTTTAGTATGAGGTCTCCTTGGAGGATCCTTGGGTACCGCTGGAATAGCTTTGTGTCAAACAAGCGGTTACTTAAAGAGAGTCGGATTAGGATTATCGCATGATGAGGGAGCATCTACGATAATTTGGCCGTGTGGTGCGTTTCATTGATTCGAACCCAACATGCAGCTGGCTCAGTGTTGAGGACCACGGTAACTAGTGTATGCCAAGGCGATGCCCACATTTCACCTACCCAAAGCATGGCTAGTTTAGACTAGAGATGTGGGAATGGACTTTTTGTCTGCCTGCGAAGTTGCCATCCAAGACCCAATGCAGTTCGGTGTGATGGATGGCAACCTCCCTAGGAGACACCATTGGGAAGCCTTTGGCTCAGCCCAATGCTGATAGCATTCACCAAAATTAAAAATCAATTAACTCAATGGTGTTTCCTCCATATTCCCTCACTCACTAATCTTCATCAAGCAATCATAAAGTGAGAGATGGGGTACAACCTGGACAGGATGCCAGTCTGCCACAGGGCCACGTATAGACAGACAAACACAGTCACACCCGCACGCACACCTACGGACAATTTAAAGTTTCCAATCCATCTAACCTGCATGTCTTTGGGTGTGAGAGGAAGCCGGAGCACCCAGAGGGAACCCACGCCAACATGTGGAGAACATGCAAACTCCACACAGAAGGGTCACAGGTGGGAAACGATCCCATGACCTTCTCGTGTGGTAACAGTGCTAACCACTAATCCACCGTGCAGCCTGTTTACTCCATATTGTGTTTTAAAACTATTTTAGACCCTTTGTCAGCTTTGCTTTCACATCTGAACACTTTTCCAAGGGTTAATACTCTTAGAAGTGACAGCCTACAATGACAGTTCCATGCTCATGGACGACCAACAATAGACAAGTGGGTTGTTGTAGGGATTGAACCTTCAAATCCTGGTTGTACAATGATCATTTTGTCCCAACTCTACCACATTTAATATGCAGATTTGAGGAAAAACAAAGGATTTATGAATATTTAATAAAGATTTAGTCATCACATACGCAGGATTGATTGATACCTTAAAAAGTATCAAAGATAAGGGCGTAGAATAGAACCCCACACTAAAATAAACTGACCTTGGCCGTTGAAAAAGTGCACAATTTGTATTCTTTTGGACATATTTGGCACCTAATTGAAATGGAGAGCATAAACAAAACTGGTAACACTCAGGAATGTGTCCTTGTAACAAGGTTCACTCACAAAGCACAGAGGTACACATTGGGAAATGAAGGCACATCACACTGTCCGAGTTGAGAGCTCCTGCTCTCGCTTTCTCCCTCAATCACACTAGTTCATTCTCACTGTTAACCAGGATCAACCCGTCTTTTCACGCTAGGTTCTCCAGGCTCTTCTCTCGGTTCAGCTATGAAATTTCGAAAAAGAAATCCACGAACTTAATGTAAAATATTCAGAATTATTCTAATACCTTCATGGTATTGTTGTTCTTTTAAAGTATACTCAAAGAAATGTAATGATTTCCTCTCAGCACTAATATTTGGCACATATTTAGATATTTTGGACTTACGGAACTTACCAAGCAAAGAGCTTTCGTGCATCATCTCTGTTCTTAATTTAATTTAATACACAATAGAAGAGTATATAATTCAGAATTCATGAGTACACTGAAACTCAATCAAGTGATCTTGACTCATAAATTTAATACATGAATGCAAGAATTTAAAAACCATGATGAATCACTTCCAAGTCATTATTAAAAACGAGTGACATACATGCCAGTGCTCGTATAGACCCTGCGTTCATTGTCATCTTTAAATATCCATCCATTTTCAAAACCTGCTTAGTCCTGTCATAGGGATCATAGGGGGCTGGACCATATCCCAGTGGTCACTGGGAAAAATAGCAGGGTACACTCTGGACACGCAACCAGTATATCGCAGGGCCAACACGTATTGGTCAACCCATTCACAATCTCACTCACACATACAGTCAGTTTAGAGTTACCAGTATGTCTTTGGAAATGTGACAAAACCAGAGAGAGCTTCCACAAACACAGGGAGAACCAGGTCAGATTCGAACCCAAGACATTCTTGCTGTGAGGCAACAGTGTTGACAGGTTTCAAAACATTCTTGAGCAGTGTTTTGAGTTTGCCATTACTAATTTGTAGTCCAGTCATAAAAAAGGCACCATCCCCAGCCAGACAGTCTATCTATTCTTAAATTCTGGTTTTACTTATCTGTTGTGTTGTATATATTCTGTATTATGCCACATAGTGGGCATCATCTTTCTCCCCTCTGTTGCTAGGTTAAATTGTTACCTGATACTTATTGTAAGGTGGGTGCAATTGGGCACCCAGTTGGACAGAGCTCAACAACAAGCAACTTACTTGCCTGGTGTTCAGCAGGTGGCAAACTACTTGCAAACTGAACCACAGCTTTTTGTAATTCTATACAATCCATAAGTCTGTCTACACTGATGTCATTGATGATGTGCCATGAACGGTAACCTATGGCATTAATGCAGGATGTTGTCTTTTGGTATTTGGGGTACATCAACAAATGCTGAAGTACATTAGTAGAGCATCAGAGATAGAGAAATGGGCATGGATAAAGTATGCATTCTGGTCAAGTCTGACCCTGTCTTTTGGTGGGAATTCATTATAATGCTGCTATTACATCCTGATGCCCCTGTTTTGCACTCCCAATGGTTGCCAGCCCCCCCAGCTGCCGAAGCGAGAACAACCAAATTCACAAATTTATAGACATCCCTATCTAGCAGATAGTATCTATGGTGTATTACATAAGCAAAACAAAGGCATTTTTATTGATCTCTTGCCTCAATGGAAACCACATACTAATAGGTTAATCCTCATTGTGCACTTTCTGTATTTAGTGAATTAAAAGTTGATAGCATTTGTTGTTTTTTAGTTATTGTCTGCAACTGTGGCTGAGATAGAATAACCCACCAGCTCCAGTGCAAGGATAAACCTGTGAAAAAAGTATGAACAACAGATATTTTTATTAATATGATACAATATACATTTACTTTTGCAAATAAAAACTGCTAAATTGTTTGTTTGTTTATTTCATAGATGACAGATATAAATAAAAAATAAAATAATATATTTTAAAAAATTCAAATATAAAAATAAAGATCTAATATAATTATATCTATATATATTATATCACAACAAATAGCTAACACAACAAATCAAAACAAAAACGTGTGAGCACTTCGGTGAAATAAGTGGGCGTGGTTTGACAGATGTACTGCCGCGTCGTCGCCGACGTCACCGTCGGTAAAGTGATATAAAGGTGGACGCAGAGCATGTCAGAGGAGTCGGCAAATGCTTCGGACGCGGATAAGAAACGTGTCATTGAAGCATAGTTTAAGTAAACGGTGTTGGACGGAGACATTTGGACCCACAGCTCCTTCGCTACGCGGAGGAATCCGCCACAGACTGGCGCAACGACATTGCGGCATCTCGGCTGGTAACTGTCGGATACCCCCCTCCTCCCCCCCTTTTTTTTGATGTGCCGGTTCTGCCTGAATAAATTCGGGATGAAGCTGAAGCCGAACCAGACCAGGACCTACGACGGTGAGGGCTTCAGAAAACGAGCGGCGTGTTTGTGCTTCAAGAACGAACGTGAAGAAGAGGTGAGGTGCCGCTATTCATTCAAAAAGCATATATATATATAAAAATATATATATATATATATTTTAAACATGTATAGTTTTAAAAAATGCATAAAATGAAAGGGCGAGAATATTGTTTCAATATTTCGGTTTAGGAACTGTTAAAAAAGAGAAAAATTAGATTTGCTAAGCGCGCGACAGTATGTGCATAATGCTTGGTGAGAACTTTCACAATAAAACCCGTGGTCGGAACTACACGCCGAAGCGATGCTTTGATTTAACAGCAGTGTTTTATTCTGAAGGTGCATCCCGGCTTCTGTTGTAATGTTTTGTTTTTTTCATTTTTTGCTAATTTGATTGGTTGAGACGGAGGGGGCGAGGCGCTCTGCTGCACGTTTTCTTTAAAAGGGGTTTTAAGGCCCCCAGTGTTGAGTAAATAGATAAGAAAATAGGCCACGGCAGTGTTACAAAACATGCTTATCTAATGCCAGAAAGTATCTAAATGTATATATGAGTTTTTAAAATAAGATTGTCGCATCCTAGGCGGGCATTCAGTGGATGATATTTAAAGGGACCTTGACTTTGTGTAAAATGACATAGCATTTTTTTTTGTATTGTTTTCATATACAGATGAAAACTTAAAAACTCTGCCTCGGAGGTAATTTATTTATTGGCATTTGTGTGATTTCTAGTGGGATGCCTTAAAATAAGGTTTGCACTTCATTAGTTTCTTTGTGATGTCATAAACCACTTTCTCCATGGTTCCTATCCTTCTTCCTGTCAGAAAGGAAAAAAAAAACTATTAAATACAAAAAAATCTACAGTGCTGTACAAAAAATTATGGAAACAGGTTTACATCAAAATGAGTTAAAGGTCTACCCACTTTTAATCCTTAAAATATCTAATTTTAGGTGGTGAACTTGACAATCTATGAGAAAATTGGTTTGTACTGGGCGGTGAAGAAAGTTTTGTGTATACAGGTGTAATTTGGCACCATTTGTTTATACATTTCACTGGGGAAAATACCAAATGGTACTTTATTTTCCTAATTTGAGAGTATCTAAAACTTTTACACCGCTGTAACTCTGACGTAACTTAAATCTGGTGATGTCATAAGAAAAAAAAAATCCAACCATCCTACCTTATGATGTCATAATGAAAACCAGACCTCTTTGCTTTGTGATGCCATCGCTTTGACAGTAATTTCATGCAACGGTCTGACTGCTGTTTGGCACCAGCATTCAAAGTGATTCAAAACCAGAAATGCTTTGAAACCACTCGAAAAATGCTGATGATGCAACTGCGTGGCGGCCTACTGTTGGAACTATGTTCTGTAAGTCTTTCAGATGCAAGGTGACTGATATGTCAAAACACAGTTGTAAATCCTCAAATTTCGAATTTATTTAGAAGAGATGGATCTTGGCTGTTGAAATGAGCAATAGACTTCCTCGGTTACAGTATTTTTTTTTTGATCGCTAACGGGAATGACTGACTATTCTGTGCCTGAAAAACAGACTAAATACTCCATTATTGACAAGCAATATTGTGCTATGTGTAACATAATGATACTTGAATTAATTTTCATGCATCCATGGATGCAGGCTGGAGTTCTGCACCCCCCACCCCCAAAAAAATATCCAAGGTACACCCTTGGTAGAAACCAAAGTCTGTGTTTTGTTTTGTTTTTTTTCTCTCAATGTTCAATGTCAGAATGACAAACAAACATGATCGTCTCAAGTATTTGGCTCAAAATCATCAGCGTAATCTCATTTATTTGTGCTGTATAAAAATACCTTTAAATTAACCTTTTTTTTATAATGATAGTGGCATAAACAAACTGTTATGCAATCTACTATGTAACTGCTCATTCTGGCAGAACTACACTCCTCCACTCCAGTGGTTGGCTATACAACACTCTGAAGATGACACACACACACACACACACACACACACACACACACACGCCCTCAGCATCTGTTCTTGCACATGGTGCACCAGTGAGACTCATGATTAATTAAGTTTTAAATGCAAGCACCTTGACAACCATGATCATAAGAAATTTGGTGGTGGTGTTGTTGTTGTTGTTTTTTTTAAATCCACATTAAATTTTTCTTTGCCATACTTCTGCATGCAGCTTTCTGACATCACCTGCCCCCCCCCCAAAAAAACAATACATGTAAACATGTTTGTGCTCTAATTCTGATACCTGTGGAAATAATTGGTAATCGCAGGACACAGCAGGAAATATTGCAACAACAAAAACATGTACAGTAGGTGTGACCGTTCCACTCAGGATTTTCAGGCTCTGACAGGCATGTCTGCTCATGAAATCAGAGGTAACACGGTGTGAAGCTCTGAGGGCAGTTGCACTGTGCCCTGATGGAGATTTTTAGTTGTTGTGTTTTTTTTTTTTTTTCTCTTCAGGGCTCTGATTAGATGTTGGGGCTGTGTGACATTAATACAACAGTTGAATCCATCAGTCTGCACAGAAACAGTCACACAGGAGACCCGTGTGTGAAATCAGAGCTGCACTCGAAGCCTAAGTGTTTTGTTTTGGAGAGAAAGTCGAGCCCTCAGGGTGAGACACCCTGTGACGGCAATTAAACTCCTAACAGGGAGAAACCAGCAACCTGAGGGGGCCGAGCAGGGTGCCTGCATGCCTGCTGTTTTAATTAATAATCACTTTACATCATGATGACAGTAAGACTTAAGAGTCTCTGTACCCATACAGGGAGCTCAGATTATCACTCTGCAGGAGATCATTCAAGCTTCAGTGGCTCTGATTGGAGAGGGTGCATGAGACAAGACCTTTTGCTGATTATGACACTTGCATGACTCTGGTCCGCACACTTGCACGCACTCTGCTGTGCATGCGAGTAAAATCGTCTCAAACTCGTAAACTGTGCGCAGCTTCGTGCAAGTGTGCAAAGAAAATTTTGAGATGTTCAAAATCTCCATCATACATTAATCACGTGAACATTGCGCAAGCAATTCAAAAACACTGCGTGAGTGCGAGTGATTGTGTCAGTGCACCGCATCACAGCGCAGCTTGTCTGATCAACTATAACGAGATGTTATATCTATCATACGCACACTTTTACAGCTGCACACAAGAAGGAAAGAACATGCAACTGTCTTACCAAGCTATTAGAATATAAACATTACAAATAATTACCTTTTTAGACGGTTCCAAATGCTTTCTCCACCTTGTTCAGTGCACGCAAGAAAGAGATAACTGCAGCCGCAGCAGTCCTCTGTGATTCCGGAAGCGATTAGAGGCGTTTTCAACAGCCAACTTGAAGCGAAAATGATTAATCCGCTGCAAAATAATTATTTTATATACGCAGCGTCCAGTGCACAACGCGTGGCCGTGGCAGCCAGTGGAACAAACTGCAGCATCCAACTGGGAACACAGCGGGTGGGAACACAGCGGGTGGGATCATCACGACGATGTGTGCGGCTCAAAGTCGTGCAAGTGTCAGGGGGCCTTTATTAGTGAGTCTCAGGCAGCTTCATGCTCGAGTGGCACAGAGGAAGTCCTCCTTAAAAACCATGAAGTCTAGGGTACGGTTTGATTGATGGCTTTACACTATTTGCTGATTTGTGCTTCCATTTTTAGCTCCACATCAAGGGAGCTGTAGGACTGGGGTTCGTCCATCACCTCTGTCCTTCCCTAACAAAATCTCATTAACGCCTCTCCTCCCAGATGGCTATACATAAACGTAATATGGTTCGGTATTGATATGGGGGGGTGTCTATATAGCTTTGCTCCTTACTTGTCTTTGATGATTATAATTAATTTAATTGGGGCCATGAAGACATGGCATTAGTGGATAAGTGATTAACTCTGCTGCCTTGTAGCTTGAAGGTCCCAGGTTTGAATCCCACCTGGTGCTTTTTTTTTTTTTTTTTTTTTTTTTTTTGTGGAGTTTGCAGGTTCTCCTCCTGTCTGCCTGGCTTCCCTCCAGGTGCTTCATCTTGCCTTCAAAGACAGGCAGGTTAGCTGAACTGGAAACTCTAAATAGAACAAAAAATGCATTTTTATTTATTTATTGTTATTTCATTTCCCACTGGCTGAGGCCTGGATGGGTGATATACTAGAGGGCCTCGTTCTGTATGTCGTGTTTCATTCCACCACTAGATATCTACATGGTTAAAAAGTGGTGTAATTTGGAGCACTTACTGGTGTGTCCATCACTCTTTTTACAAAGTCTCATGTCTGCACCTCAAACAATCTGGTGCCACCAATGGATCACATATGGAGGTGTTTTTATGCATGGAAGTTTTGAACAATACATGCAAATTTAAAAAAATAAGGTACTGTTGGATTCTTTGGCTCAAGCAGAGTTCTGTGCACCAATGATGTAAAATTTCCAGTGTAAACAGATTTTCCACCACGTTGGATTTTGTGGGAAAGTCTTAAACAGTGTTCATGGCTTACAAATTTTTGCACAATACTAATAAATAAATAAACAAACAAACAAACTGGCAATGTTGATATTCAGACTAAGTCTCACAGTAATATGATCTACATGGTTTAGATGGTCTACGAGTTGCCAAATGGGAAGCGCGGTCATATTTCGACAAACACTAACTGAATATATATATATGTATGTATGTATGTGTATGTATGTATACGTATGTATATATGTATGTATGTGTGTTTTTTTTTGTTTTTTTTTGTTTTTTTACATGGCCGCATGTCACAAATAGGTGTCAATTTGTATTACATGGTCAGAAATATCAAATTTTAATTTTTTGATATTTCATTACATTACTTTCAGGAAATCCAATCAAAACAGCAGAACTCAGTTTTAAACTTGAGATTTTAGAGATTAAACACTTCAGATTTAATGGAAAATACATTAGATCATGAAACTGTTTTGTCTGTTTTCTTAACACAGGGTACCTGTGATGAATTGGTCATATTTCACTTGATACTCAACACAACTGTCTCTTTTTGCAAAAAAAAAAAAAAAAAAAAAAAAAGTAGAACGATGCCTCTTTCAGATAAAACCATCAACTCTACAAATTATGTACTTGAAGGTCCATGCCCCAAGCTTTAAAAATCAACAAAAATTTTTACCCTTTTCATGGGCAGAAATTGCTATTTCAATATACAGGACAGTCCAAGTCTCTAATTACACCAAGGAGACTTCTTAAAGCACATAGCCAGGTCAGTTCAGTGTCGATAAGGAACCGACTCAATAAGCGGAATCGATATTGGCATCGATATCGATAAAATCTTATCAATACCCATCCCTACCCCCAGGTGTCTCGAGTGACAGGTATTGTCGCTCGAGACACTTGGGGGCAAATCATTGAACCAAACCGAGGTTTCCAGCTGTTAGCAATACATAGTGTATTTACCCCCTCCGCTGCCTCCTCTCCACCGCTGACTTTTTTTTAGTTTATGTCCCCTAACTCCACAGCTATTGCCAGTTATATAAGCCAAGACAATAAGGAACAAAATGGTACTAGATTTATTCAGATGTCTTCATTACAAGCCAAGAAAATCCAAATTGAATGCTGAAAAAATATTGGAGCGTAACAAATCCACCCTCTTGTGTATACCTATTTGTGACATACAACCACAAACCAACCTTGACACATAGACTTGGGACCACATTGTTTGGAAGCACAAAAGATTTTGTCATTTATCCCACAGGTGCCACTGTGTTGGTGATACTGTATTATGGCATGTTAGTCACAATATTCATTCATTCATTCATGTTCTGATGCTTTCTGGGTATTGATAGCAGCCAACCAAGCAGTGCATCCTGCACTTCCCTATCCTCTGCAAAGTCCTGTATCTCTGAGTGTCATTCTGTCCGCTGCCTGTAGATCAGCACACCAGGCTTTCAGGTGGCGAGAACACATGGAGTTTTTTTTTTTTTCTGGCTGAGCCCGACTATCATATGTCTGGTCCCCAGGTGCCTCCCTGCAATTTGGGTTATTCCACTCATGAAATAACTGAAAATAATCATGCTTCAGATGTTGTATGTATTTGTGCATGCCTGGGTAACTCTACTACTCCAGTGTCTTTGAGACATTCTTGTCTTCCAGCACCTGGCATTTGGAGAGTTCTTTATCTGACAGCTGCAGCAGTTCCTCCTCGGTAAAGGAGGAGGTGTTTGGCATCCAGAGTATTCCTGCATGCTGTTCTGTTGATGCCTTGTCAGAGGAGTCACTCTTGTGGCCCATATGTTACATCGGTGGCAGTTTTACAGGGGCTAGTGCGCCGCAGTGTTACGGCTGTGTGGCTAAGCTGGGGTCGAGTCTTGTATCAGGGTGAGAACTGTGTGGGACTGTGTGAGAAGAGCACACAAGAATATTGCACTTGTGACTGATTTTGTAGCAGTTTTTGCAAAATAGAATTCATCCTGATGAGGAATAGAAAGTGTATTTTTGTACAGATTTTAGAAATTATAAAGTAAGTTTTGACGTGGATTCAGCTTTTTTATTTTTATGTATCTATTTATTTATTTGTTTCCTCCCAAGTTTTTCTTAAATAAAAAAACACCTTTTTTAATGTATCAATCAATCAATCAATTTTTTTATATAGCGCCAAATCACAACAAACAGTTGCCCCAAGGCGCTTTATATTGTAAGGCAAGGCCATACAATAATTATGTAAAACCCCAACGGTCAAAACGACCCCCTGTGAGCAAGCACTTGGCTACAGTGGGAAGGAAAAACTCCCTTTTAACAGGAAGAAACCTCCAGCAGAACCAGGCTCAGGGAGGGGCAGTCTTCTGCTGGGACTGGTTGGGGCTGAGGGAGAGAACCAGGAAAAAGACATGCTGTGGAGGGGAGCAGAGATCGATCACTAATGATTAAATGCAGAGTGGTGCATACAGAGCAAAAAGAGAAAGAAACAGTGCATCATGGGAACCCCCCAGCAGTCTACGTCTATAGCAGCATAACTAAGGGATGGTTCAGGGTATATATTGGGTGCTTTTCATTGCTTGTATCTGACAGAGCTAAGAGCGTGAATTTATTTATTTTTTATTTTATTTTTGCTACGGTGTAGAGTTGTAGTGACTATATTAGAAATTTGTAAAGTTTCACAGGGTATTTTCTGAAAACGCAGAAAAAGTAGAAAAGTAAACATTAATGTGCAACAGAATGCTCCCACTCAAGTAAAGTAAAACTTATTAGGGCAATTCCACTGGGTGCTGTTCTACTACGATCGCCCGCGATACAAAAAAAGAGCAAAAAATGGGATGAAATGGCTTAATCCAGCTTGCCTCCTACCTGGCTGACTTATAAAGTGCAGAACTGGCAACCCACTCAAATAAAAAAAAAGAAGCTTGAGCTGTTCAACTTTGAACAAAATCCACAAAAAACAAAAAAATACTGCTTTGGCTTCGAATTCAAGCTTTCGTCACTACGAATACCCTGTTTAAAGAAGTTCAAACATGATTGATGCTGTTACGACTACAAATACCCCGAAGTTACCATGTATGCTTAACAATTTTGAAAATCAGGATGAAATTTTGAACAGTTCAAAAATTACATCCTGATTTCAAATCTGATGCTGGCGATGATCGCAACTACCATGTAGCCTATACCAAGTTTGTTCAGAAAGGATAAAGATGGATCAAGAAGTTACTATGATTCTTGAAAACGTGTCCTTATCTGCTATTCATGATTAGGGATGGGTATCGAGAACCGGTTCCTTTCGGGTATCGTTAAGAAATAATTCGATCCACCGGCATCAATATCCTTTTTACTTAATGATTCTCTTATTGGTCCTTCAGAGTGGCCGTTGTTTTTGGGGGTGTTTGTCAGGAAAATTATAATTTCTCTACATTGATTACAGACCCTGCAGCGGGTCTGTAATCAACTTTTCTGCAGCGTGGCTTTGCTTTGAACCTTGAAGCAATCGAAGCGGTGATTCGCAGATCGAAGCGGTGATTCGCAGATCGAAGCGGTGATTCGCAGATCGAAGCGGTGATTCGCAGATCGAAGCGGTGATTCGCAGATCGAAGCGGTGATTCGCAGATCGAAGCGGTGATTCGCAGATCGAAGCGGTGATTCGATCATTGCTTCGTTGATTGATTTTTTTTTTTTTTTTTTTTTTTCTTTCTTTCTTTCTTTCACTTTCCCCCGCTAAAACCCTAAAGAGCATATGGCTGTGAGTATTATTTACGTTTTTTATGTTAAACTGACCTGTTATGGTCTTCTGAAACAGTTGATGTATTTTATAACTTAAAAATGGGACTGATGCTAAAATGTTAGCATGTCTATGGCATTTTCAATGTTAAAATTAGCATTAAGCAGTTGCAGCTGTCAAGCGTTTGTCATAAGAGTCAAATGTATTACAAATTGTAATATTTTTTAAATGTATTTTTTATATATTAATAATAGCAAGCACAACAATAATAGTAATAATAACTAATCTAATGATTATATACAATTTTAGAGAAAGAGACAAAAAGAACCTGAATAAAAACACAACAGAAAATATAAAACCAACTAACAATGAACATAAATAAATAAATGTTTCCTGTGAACACCTAGTGACTCTTACACCTCCATTTCATCCCTGTCTTATTTAAGTTTAATGACAGTTTGTTTCGGTCAAACCATACTTTCAATGTGTTCATTTCTTCAGTGATTTCCTCCAGAATTATCTGCCAAACTAGAAAACTGCTGCATCCTAGTAAGAGCAGAATACTACTGGAATGAATTTGAATAAGGAAAGTTGTTTTGTTTTTTTGTTGTTGTTTTTTTCACTAAATGGATGCTGCACTCACTGCAATTTATTGTCTGGAATAGTCCCAGATTGCATTTCAGAGCTTCTAGAATTCAAACATTTTTGTGCAGGTGGTGTTGGGGGGTAATTTTGGGTTTCAGCTTTTTTTGTTTTTCACCACTTTCATCCCTGAATATGTGAAATCGTGAGTCACTTTTGTGCGGATTAAAGTTACTAACTGGGACTCCTGTCTTGTTGTGAGAAAGAAACGAGAATCATCCTCCATTCTGTTCACACAGCTCCAAACGCTGCGCAGCTCTCTGCCGAGTCAAGTTAGAACGATAGAATCCAGTTGGAATTAATAACTTCAAAGAGAAACACCATTTTGTTTATTTTTATTTATGTCCAGAGATCAAGGATACCAGAATCAGAAGAAGTTTATTGCCATTGCCAGTGAACAGGATTCACAGACTAGGAATTTGCTTCGGTACAATGGTGAAACATTAAGAAGAGATAAAATGCTAAGATAAAATATAACATATGTGTCAAAATAAGATAAAATATAAGATAAAAAAAAGAAATATGAAAGGCTGTGTGCAACAGAAAAACACAGAAACAGAAAAAAACAGTGCAGTGGGAGGAGTGCAATTAAAACCAAAGTACACTGTCTAAAGTGACCCATGATAAAGTGACAGAGTTAAGCTTAAGGTGACTGAGTTATGAGGAGTTCATGAGTCTAACGGCAGAGGGGAAGAAACTGTTCTTATGGCGGGAGGTTCTGGTCCGGATGGACCGTAGCCTCCTGCCCGAGGGGAGTAGTTTGAATAGACCGTGTGCAGGGTGAGAAGGGTCAGCTGTGATCCGACCTGCTCAGCCCAGAGTCCTGGAGATGTGCAGGTTGTGGAGAGATGGAAGGCTACAGCCGATCACCTTCTCAGCAGAGGCCACAATGCGCTGCAGTCTGTCTGTCCCTGGCTGTGGCCCCGGCGTACCACACCGTGATGGAGGAGCAGAGGATGGACTCGATGATGGTCGTGTAGAACTGCACCATCAGCTGGGCAGGCAGCTTGGCCTTCTTCAGCTGCCGCAGGAAGTACATCCTCTGCTGGGCCTTCTTGATGAGGGAGCTGATGGTTGACTCCCACTTGAGGTCCTGGGTGATGGTGGTGCCGAGGAAGCGGTGACGGACCACAGTGGTGATGGGGCTGTTGGTGAGGGCGGGGGGGCTGTCGCTTTCCTGAAGTCCACGATCATCTCCACTGTTTTCTGGGCGTTGAGCTCCAAGCCGGTCCACCTCCCTCCTGTAGTAGACAGGACCAACCCCCTACAATGACCAATTTCATATTTATTTACTTTAAGACTCAATGAAATATATAGAAAACCCGTAAAGCCTACTTTTGGTACAAAATTCACAAGAGGTATCAATAAGGGAATCGATAAGGAATCGGATCGATGAGCAGAATCAATAATGGCATCTATCGATAAAATCTTATCAGTACCCATCCTTATTCAGGATTAAGCGGGAGGGAACAGCGCTCTGTGGAATAGCCCCATAACTTGAATTTTAATGGTAGTATTGGGCACCCCATCCATATTTCTGGAGCCGCCTTTGCAGTTTTGGATCAGAGGGTGTTTTTAATGTTTATTGGTTCCAACATTTACATCTTGTTTAATTGTGCAGATGAGGTTTTGTGCATGATCCCCCAGAACATCCCTACCTCCTTGTTCACTTTGGTGGGCCCCTGAGAGGGGTTTTTGTTGCAAAACCCTTTTAAGTCACTAGGAAACGGAACTCATTCACCCTGCACCTCTTTCCAAATATAAATGGGAGTTTTTGTTTGTGTTGAGCAGTGGGCCCGGCTGACCCAGGAACTGTCAGGATGGTGCGAGTTTTCATAAAAGGCAGCCAAGCAGTTTAAAAAAACAAAACAAGCAAACTTCTACATTTTATTTTCATGCCATATTTGCTGCTACATGACGTTTTTGGGTATGGATGCATGTACGCTTGCAGATTTAAGTTTGTTGTGATGTTGGATCGATCATGCTTGCATGCATTAATATTGCAAACCCCTGCTGATGTCTCCACTCTGATTCCTGTAAGTGTGTTTGCCAGAAGATGTGAAGAAAGTGATTCTTAATTATATAGAGTTTGTAAGATGTTGCTCCACTGCTCTATATTCATTAAGCACGTCTGGATGCAACGTTTGCTGTACCCTTTTGTTTGTGCAAATGAGAATATTCCACTGTGGCAACGAGAGAGCAGCTACAGTGCGACTTTGTTCACGGTGGCTTTTGTTTTGTATACGTCCGCACTGTGGGCTTGGGACATGTTGACACCAGAGAGCTCCCTTTTAATTCCCACTGGCTGCAGCGCAGCAGCACAACTACTATAATGAAACAGCAGCTGTCCATGCACACAATAAGGCCAGGACGGCAGCGGCACCAGAGAGAGAATCGAATCAAATCAAATAACAGTACATATAGTGTTGTTTGGTGGCTGTGTAATGTTAAAGTAGACCTGCATTGAAATAAATGTGGTCAGATTTCAGAAAGAAATAGCTGATATGTATTTATATGACCCTTGTGAATGCAGTAAAGTAAATCTGTAAGCCAAAATTTGTAATTCAGCGGAGAAATCTTCGTTAAAAAATGACAAATTTGCAGCTAAAATTTAGCCCTCTGTGAAAACAGTTTGTATAGCCGTATCATTTCCATGATGTCAGGGACAAGACAACGCACTCCCGTCTTCAGTCCGATCCCGCATTGAAATTGATTTTATCTGTTAGTAATGTTACTTATACATGTCCTGGTTTCAACATCCAAAAGTAAGCTGCAATGAATGTGAGATACAGATCTGTGTGCTCAGATCAGCAACGACATCGACAGTGGGCGCCGTTCTTCCTCTCCTGCTCTCTGCCTCCGCTGTCCTTATTAAGTCTGCGGGCTCTTTAACGAGCTCGTTAACCGCCAACACGGGCCACTCACACCGCCCGTGTCTGCTTTGCAGCCTGTGTGCACAACACCAGCATCACCTCTCTGTCTACTGAATGGAGCTGCAGCAGACTTGGCACAAGTCCTGAGATTACGCTCGCTGTTTTAATGCGAAACGGCCGGTACACCTGTTGCTGCAAGGACAGACTTCTTGCGGCAAAATCCACAGCACCGCACGTCTCGGCAATCGGAGCCCCAGAGCTCCATGGACGCTGAGAGAGGTTTATGTATTTTTAATGACTGGGATTCTTTGCGGATCTCGCCTCCATATCCCGCGATGGTACTGAGGCGAAAGACAGTAGATTTTCATTACGTCACCACTCAAACGGGCGTATGAAAAAGTCCAAGCACAAATAAAAGAAATGTGTACTCACCAAACGTGCCGCAAGACAATATGAAGTTTTAAAAAAGTAGATCCTTCGTATAAGACAAGAAAAAGGTTGCAGATGCAAACTGACGTAAATCCACAAATTACAGTTGGCGCAATGCATGCTGGGAGAGGGTCTTGTCCATGACGTCTCGGCAGCGTCCATGATGAGAGGACAATTTGCGGAGGGCTAAATGTTAGCTGTAAATTTGTCATTTTCAAATGAAGATTTCTCTGTTGAATGACAGATCTGGGCTTGCAGATTTACTTTACTACATTCAGAAGGATCTCATGTGTAAATGTAAGTCATTTTTTGTTCAAAAAATCTGACTGCATTTTTTTTCAATGCAGGTCTCCTTTAAATATGACCTGTACAGGGACATGGTAAGACTTAAAAAATAAAATAAATAAAAACACTTGGTGTGCATGCTTTATCTCCAGAATAAATAAGAGGACTCTATTGTTAGGGTTGTTTGGTAAGCTGTCCGCTTTACTTTTTCCCTATTGTGTGTTTTGGTTTGATTGACAAAGCACTGTTGCTCCTGATACAGCCACCGGAGTTGCTTCTTGGTGTCATTCTGCAGAAATGAGCGAGTGTTTCTGTCAGCCATGCTGTTATGTAGCTAATCCACAGAGCACCGTTCCTTACGTTTAATCCTGAATAGAAAATCAGGCAAATTTTGAAACATTACAGTAATCCATCTTTGTCAGTCTTGAACAACTTGGTGTACATAGTAGTAGTACGGCCTTCATTGGCACTAAATTGAAATCAGGGTCTGGGTTTTTTTTTTTTTTGTTTTGTTTTTTTTTTTGACTATTCAAAATTTCATCCCAATTCTCAAAATCATTGGTAGTATGTGGTAACTACCAGGTATTCATGGGCTTAATGGATTCAGTGATGTTCGAACATCTTTAAACGGGGTGTTTGGAGTGAAAGTTATTTGATCGTGCTCATCGCGGTAAAAATTTGAAGCTGAAGCAGCTTTTGTTCCAGTTTTTGATTTGGTCTGGCCAAGAGCACAGCTCCTTTCTTTTGTTTTTGGGGTTGCTAGGTCTGCAACTATAATAAACCAGCCAGTTGCCAGGTCTGCACTTTATAAGCCAGCCTGGAGCCTATCCATTAAGCCATTTCATCCCATTTTTGGATCGTGGGTGATCGCAGTAGAATGGCATCCTGTTATCAGGGGAGGGGAAGATTGAGGACTGCTGACTGCCCACTGGAAGAGCTTTTGGAGTCATGAAGCCAGATAGGGCTGTTGTTGGACAGAGGTATTTGGTGATGCCTTCACAGTACCTGGTACACATTTAAGTTGCACATCAGGAGTACTAAATTGTTGGGTTGTTTGGTATATATTTGCATTTTACTGAGACCAAAGGCTTTTTTGTAATGCATAATACTTTATGATTTACTTTAAATTCAGGGTGTGTATTAGTGATAGACTGATAGCACTTTTTCAGGACTGATACTGATCATTACTAATGTAGGAGGTGATAACAGAGATTTCCCTGTAGTGTAAAAAAAAAAGTGTACTTAATTCACAGGACCTTTTCAACATGACATTCACACAAAAAGTGCAGAGAGCTACAGACAGCTTTTTATTGTGAACAAATAAATTAATAAATACAGGTAATGCAGCTCTAGTCTGCACTCCTGGTTCTTAAGTGCCCTTCTGGTGCAGTAGCCTTTAGCGTTGATCATGACATCTAACTAATCAGGTCGTGCTGTGGGAGGGACATTCTGAAAGTCAAGAAATTAGTGACTGCAGCATTGGAGCCAAAGTAGTGCATTTTAAAATGAAATTGTCCCACTGGAAAAAGAAAATACCGATACTGAAAACCATACTAATGAATATCTGTGCTGATAATTGGTTGCCCCCTTGAGTACGTTATGGTGGCGCAGATAGGACGACTTGTACAAAAATTAGAATATTAATGTGTATAAATCACTGTTTAATATACATGATGATATAAATCTGCTCGGTCGGTTGGCTGTATTTATTATTTTTCCTTTATCAAAATTCTAAGGCGTCTCAAACTTTGGACATTTGGCAGTTCAGCCACCTCTTCCAGCATCTTGAAAAATATCCCAAACCTGTCCGACACGAGTTCATCTTTATGCGCATCATGTCTTCTGTAAACACACTTGCGTAGTTTATGGTCTACAGTACACAGTTATACTCATAACCTTCCTGTTCCCGGAAACTGTGTTCTGGGCATGCTGTGTCCTCCTCGACATCATGCTCAACATTATTCCACACATGCGACGTTGTTACGCCTCTCTCCCGCCATGCTACCTTAGATCTGGTGGTAATCGGCAGGTGGCTGGTTCGGCTGAGCGCAGCACGTGCAGTCGAGTGCTCAAAGTTCCCCGTGTGTGACATCCAAATTGTCTGGTTCCTGCTCAGTTAAGATGAGAATAAGTGAAGGTGCTCGAGGGTGGAGTTAGGATTAACCGACAGACTGACTCTGGTGGCAGATACGGTGATCAGGTGGGTGGCAAAGGTTGGCGCCACCACCTGTCGTGCAATCTGCTAGTTTCTCTTTGATTTATTGCATTTTTTTAATCATATGAAATGATACTTTTGTGTCGTGATGTCATTAAAAATTCAGGGGGAAAAAGTTTAACAAGAAATTAAGTTATGTGTATAGACTTTTTTTTTTCCCCTTCAGTTATGTTGTTCCAGATTGTGTTTAATGAGATGTTGAATTGCTCCAGGCTAATGTGTTAATGGTTACAGCAGCTGTTTGTGTGTTGCTGTGGTTGCTATATGGATACGGCCCAAATTACAGGCACATGTGATCTGTGTGTATCACTGTACACTGCAAGTGTGGTGTAATTTAAGTCCCGCTGGATGCTTCGAGGGGGGCGTTTGATGCATTCCGGTTAGGTTGGCAGGCATTGTTTCCTCAGTTCAGGCTGTCTCGTTTAGAACCTGATCAGTTCTGGCTTTGAATGAGCATCGGCAACACAATAATTGCACTAATAATTTACCCTTACCAATCGAGAGACATTAGCGCACAACTTTCCAAAATTGCAGTTGTCCCTAAATAGTACATCAGATAACTGCAAGAATCGTTCAAATCCAGTTACAAGCAGCAAAGTTTGACTGTGTATACCTTTTGGTACATATTGTAGAAAAATAACTAGCTGTCTGAATTTTCAATAGGGGACCAAGTAGGGGTCTATTGAAGAACTGCATGGGGTCAAAAAAATGTTCCAGTCTTATTGAAATCCATACCACATTATGTGTCTGATCACAAAGATTCCAAAAAGGTATAGTTTGGACTATCTGTGACTGAATGTTATGGGGTAAAAACAGCAAAAATGGTGACAAAGGTCAGTTTCAGTTTGTACAGCGGTCAAAGTTAAAGTTGCTCCAATTATGGTAAAACATGATGCAAATTATTGGTTGAATAGGATTAACAAATGGAATAGTTCTGACTGTGTTGAATGTTTGGTCTCCAAAGTAAAGGTCAAACAATCTCGACGTCCATTGGATTCTGACATGTGACATATGTTACCCCGTAACATGATAACTAAGCATGACAGATGGTACAAACTATTCCTTTTTAAAATCCTACTAACTCAACCAATAATTTGCAACATGTTTTACCATAATTGGAGCAACTTTAACTTTTGACCCCGTACACACTGAAAGTGACCTTTGTCGCCATGCTTGCTTGCAGACCATAAATCCTTGGCTTAATGACTGTATCCAAGATTTGAAGCAACTATGTCGGAAAACTGAGCGTTTGTGGAAGTCTTCTAACCTTGAGGTCCATAGGTTGCACCTCAGGGAACTTATGTCCTCTTTAAATGAAATGATAAAAAATGCCACATCTGAATATTTTCGTCAGCTTATCATCTTAAATAAGAAAAAACCCCAGGTGCTGTTTGACACTATCAGCTCAATTGTGTGTCCTGTTGCTCCATTAACACCTGTATCCTGCAAAGCTTAAAACCTTAAGTTTTTTGTCTGCAAAATTCAGGATGTCAAAGCTAATCTCCCTTTGCACACATAAGGTGTCCCTGATGTTGTTGAGCCTGCTCCTTGTACATGGACATTTTAATCCTGTAACACAGGCTGATGTCTCAGCTTTGATAACCAGGATGAAGCCCTCTGTATGTTCTTCTGATGTGCTACCGTGTAGACTCCTTGTTAATGTGTTTGATGTCATTGGCCCCTGGGTTACCAAGTTGATAAATGTCTCCCTGTCTTCTGGTGTTTTTCCCAGCTCTTTTAAACATGCATTTGTGGAACCACTTCTCAAAGTCTAATCTGGACCCTTCTGATCTGAAAAATGTCCGCCCTATCTCCAAACTTCCATTCCTGTCATAGTCTTGGAGAAGGTGGTTTATGATCAGCTAATTTCCTTCTTAGTGACTTCCAACATGTTTGACACCTATCAGTCTGGTTTCCGCAGGCATCACCCTACAGAAACCGCCCTACTCAAAGTATCTAGTGATATTTTGATGTCTGCGGATTGTGGAAAATGCACCGTTCTAGTCCTATTAGACCTCTCCTCCGCATTTGACATTGTCGATCATAAAATCCTGCAAACAAGACTACGCAGTTTGGTTGGTTTGTCAGGGAGTTGTTCTAGCGTGGTTCATCTCTTCTCAGGTTGTAGCTTTAGTGTCACTGCAAATCAGATAATTTCTGACTCTGCCAGTTTGATGTGTGGTGTACCCCAGGGTTCTGTTTTGGGGCCAGTTTTGTTTTTGCTCTGTTTTCCCCTTGGGAAAGATTATCCTGGAGTTAGTTGTTCTTATCATTTATTTGCTGATGACATCCAAATTTACTGCTCATTTAAGCCCCTGAGATCCAGAAATTGGAGACTCTACTGAACTGCCTTGAGAAAATTAAACAATGGCTCGGTGCAAATTCACTGCAGTTAAATTCGGATAAAACTGAGGGCTGGTGGTTGCCCCTGATGTCAGTCCTGGGATTAAACAGTATTTTAGGTCTTTTGAGCTCATCTGCAAAATCTAGCCTGAGAAACCTAGGTGTTATCTTTGATAAAGAAATGTCATTTGAGCATCATTCCAAGCAGCTAACCAAAAACTGTTTCTACCAGCTGAGGAAGATTTACAAACTCAGATCAGTTGTTTCAAAAGATGACCGTGAGTTGATTATTCATGCCTTGTATCTTCTCGTTGGACTACTGCAACAGTTTTGTTTTCCTGTCTGAACAAAAGGAGCTGTCCCATCTGCAGCAGGTCCAAAAATTCTGCAGCAAGGCTGCTATCCTCGCTCAAGCAGAAGGGCTCATATCTCTCCTATTTTAAAGTCTCTTCATTGGCTCCCAGTGTTGTTGCGTTTCCATTTTAAGATCCTAGTGTTGACTTTTAGAGCTTTGCATGGCCAGGCTCCCTCCTGCATTAGAGACCTGTTATGTCCCGACTCTTCCGCTCGGAGCCTGAGGTCAGTGGATCAGAACCTTCTGAGGGTCCCTCGTACCCACTTAAGACCCGAGGAGATTGCTCTTTCCAGGCCGTTGCCGCCGAGGCTCTGGAATGATCTCCCTTTGTCCTCTTCATTCGCTGGACTCTGTCAATGTTTTTAAGAGCAAACTTAAAACCCTTCTATTTCTCCAGACATTCAAACCTTAGTAGTGAGAGGGCTGTTTTATGACCACTGTGTGTGTCTTAGAGTTATTTTATTGTGATGTACATTGTCTTTTATTCTCAGAATTTTTATCTGTGTCTTTTGTGAAGCACCTTGTGACTTTCCTTGTCTGTGAAAGGTGCTATATACGAGGTCTATTAGAAAAAGTATCCGACCTTATTATTTTTTTCAAAAACCATATGGATTTGAATCACGTGTGATTACATCAGACATGCTTGAACCCTCGTGGGCATGCAAGAGTTTTTTCACGCCTGTCGGTTACGTCATTCGCCTGTGGGCAGTCTTTGAGTGAGGAGTGGCCCACGCTCTCGTCGATTTTTCATTGTTTAGGAATGGCTCAGACTGCTGCTTTGTTTGATCAAAATTTTTTCAAAACTGTAAGGCACAACTGAGTGGACACCATTCGATAAATTCAGCTGGTTTTGGGTAAACATTTTAACGGCTGAGAGATTTTGGTCTGGTAGTGTCGCACGTAAGGACGGCCCACGGCGTCTGACGGCGATCTCTGCGCTTCGAGGCGGCAGCGTCTCGCCGTTTCAAGTTGAAAACTTCCACATTTCAGGCTCTGTTGACCCAGGAGTCGTCAGAGAACTTTCAGAAGAAGTCGCATGAGGAGTTTATTCGGACATTCCATTGTTAACGGACATTTTGTAATGAGAGAACGTGCGGGCAGAGTCGCATGTCGGGCCGGACCCTACCGCGGGGGTCGCGACAGGAAAAACACCTCCGTTGGAAAACCTTAACGGGCAAGTTGGAACATGCCCAAGCTGTTAAACAATTTCTCGAGTTACTCACTTGTTGAAAGCCATCAAAAGCCGCCTGAATTTTACAAATGGTTTTCAACACGGAGGTTTTTTCCTGTCGCGGCGCACACAGATTCGTCGGTCGTCACGGAAATGACTCGGCGAATTTGGTGCGCACGTCTTTCATTAAAAAATGTCCTTAAACAGTGGAATGTCCGCATAAAGTCCTAATGCCGGCCTCTTCTGACTCTTCTCTGTTCTTTCAACGACGTCCTGGGTGAATTAAGCCTTAAATTAGGATGTTTCAGCTCGACACAGCCCGACGGTGCCTGGAAGCGCTGCAGGACGTCCCACATCTGTGGGAAGTCCTTACACCGACAGAAACACCCCATAATCTCTCATCAGCCGTTAAACTTTTCACTGAAAACCAGCTTAATTTCTCGAATAGTGTCCACTCGGATATTCCTCACAGGTCCAGAAAAAATTTGATAAAGCGATGCGCGCCAGCTCGAGCAGCGTGTGAAACAAAGGAATTCAGCCGAGAGGGCGGGACCACATCTCACTCAAGGCCTGCCCACAGGGAAATGACGTCACCGACATGCGTGAAAAAACTCATGCGTGCGCACGAGGGTTCAAGCATGATTGGTGTATTCGCACGTCATTCAAACCCATATAGTCGGTTTATTATCTAATAGACCTCATAAATAAACTTACTTACTTGCTGTTTTTACCCCATAACTCCAGAACCATTCAGTCACAGATAGTCCAAACTATACCTTTTTGGCATCATTGTGATCAGACACATAATGTGGTATAGCTTTCAATATGATTGGAACATTTTTATTGACCCCTACAAGGATCCCTATTGAAGATTCAAATGGCTAACATTATTTTCTAAAATATGTACCAAAAGGTATACACAGTCAAACTTTGGTGCTTGTAACCGGATTGAAGGATTCCTCTGCAAATATTATCTGCTGCACTAAAAAGGGATATAGCTAAATTGCAATTACTGCAACACCCAGATGCACAAGTTGACAGTAACCAGAAAGAGAGCCACGTACTACAATTTTACTCCCTGCACTGCTTACGGGTTTGCTTCAGGATTGTGCTGTTTTGTTTTTGTTTTTCCCCATTTCCTTTCTATATTTAAAAGCTTTAGTTTATCAGGCTTATCCTTTTATGTGTGAACCATCTAGAAACCTCAGGTCTTCTGCTTCTGGCCATTTAAGTGTCCTCAAAGTCGGGAACAAAAGCCCCACAGTGAGTCATTCTTCTCTGGCCCGGCATAATGGCTTTCTGAGGGCAGCAGAGAATGTTTATTTTTAAAAGCAAACTCAAGACCCATTTTTTTTTTACACTTTTTAATAACCCTGGTGTCAGTATGTCTGCCTCAGTGTGTATGAGGTGTCATGAAATGGACTTCATTTATCAAGGTGGAAATTTGGGTAGGCAAGGTCCCCTTATTAAGACCTTGCACAAGTTGCACGTTGCAGTGTTTGGAGCCTAATTGTTGGCAGAGTTGCTGAAACTTTGTGTATGTGATATCTTGACAAACCCTTTATATATCAAGGGGAAACTCTGTACACAAGGTCATCTGTGTAATGCTGCATTCGCATGTTGACTGCAGAAAAACTGTCATGCTGGATGCCAAAGCAGAACTCTTGTTGTGCAGTGGGAGGTTGTTGGCGATGATGAGGCAATAATTCATTTAATTGAAAAATAAAACAGTTTTAGTCATTTACAGTAAAGATGGTACAAATACAGTATAAACTAGAGAGCAAACCTCCAACACTAGTTTTTCCAGTTCCATAAATTTTTACCTTGGAAAAAACTTTGAAGGTCAAAGTCCTGTTTTGAAGTGGCTTTTCATAAGATAAAAATATAATACAAAATACGAGTATAGATCAAAAGGGGTTTTCAATGTTAAACTCAAATATCTGCTAAATCCGCAATACAGATCAGATGTGGATCAAACTGAGGTGATTGAGGCACTTTTGTTTGAGATATAATGCAAAATGTACATTAAATGGCCTTTTCAATGTTAAATTCAAATCTCTGGAAAATCCACAATCTGGACCAGATCCGGATCAAACTTTGTCAAGTGATAGTGAGTGCCAGTCCGGAAAATCCACAATCTGGACCAGATCTGGATCAAACTTTATCAGGTGATAGTGAGTGCCAGTCTGCACTTCACTTTCAAATATGAGAGTGATTGGGGCACATTTGATTAAGATATAATTTTAAAATATACATTACATGGGGTTTTCAATGTTAAATTTAAATGGATACAAAATCTGTCATCCAGATCAGATCTTGATCAAACTTTGGCAGGCAGTGGTGAGTGCCAGTCTGCACCTCACTTTTAAATATGAGAGTGATTGGGGCATGTTTGATTAAGATATAATGTAAAATATACACTAATTTGGGTTTTCAGTGTTAAATTTAAATGGCCACAAAATCTGTAATCTGGATCAGATCCGGATCAAACCTTGAGTCGATAAAGGACACCATCCTACATAACACTTTCAAAAAATTCTATTTTGTTTGACAGAGTTGGGAATTTAAGAATATTTGTTCAATGTTAAAAGAAAGGGATTTTTCCTGACTTTAGACCTTGAAAATTGAATCAGTTCATGACTATCAGGATACGTTGGGCGGAGGTTATGTTTTCACCCCTGTTTGTTTGACTGGGAAGAAATATAAATGTAAATCCCTTCCAAAGTGTTCTGTAAAGCCAGTATGGGCGAGCAGGTCCTGGCTATTCCTGATGTGTTCATTTGGTACACGGACAGTTGTTACTGTACATCAGAATGAAGGCATTACATTATTATTTTTTCTTGGTTTTTAAAGTCGTGCTTTCTTTGTCAGGTCCTGTTGATCAGCAGCAGTCGATATCCAGACCAGTGGATCGTCCCTGGAGGAGGGATGGAGCCCGAAGAGGAGCCGTCTGGTGCCGCAGTACGAGAGGTCTTAGAGGAGGTGAGTAAAATTTGTTTTAATGTCTTATCAACTGAGTCTCTGCTTTAAAAAAAAAAAAAAAAAAAAAAAAAAAAAAAAAAAAAAAAAAAATTGACTTCTCAAAGCAGAATGTGAGGACAAAGGGTATTTTTTTATTATTATTTCAACAAATGGTCACATAGATCACAGGGTAGTTAATTGATAGAAAACACAGGAGGTTGTTGTTGTAGTATCAGAAATATCAACATTTCCTGCATTGTTAATAAGGATCACTCTAAAGGCCTGATTTCCATTTTCTGATGTCTAATGTGGAATTTCAGTACTTTTAAATAACATTTTAAGTTTGTGTTTTGGCATCAGTATCACATCCATGCAGCTATGCCATATACCTGATTGGTCAGATTTCCTGGTGAGCACTTGGCGATGAAACAGTTTAGGAACACCAGAATCTGCACGTTTCTCCATCCACAACTGGAGTTTGATCAGGAGCGACAGCCAGTGTAAAACATGTTCCAAATCAAAACGTGTATCTCTCCCGGCTTAGCTCTGTGGGCAGACAAGAGCAAACCACGTTAGTATTGCATCTGTTCTGAGGTACTTGAGTGGTGTCACTCCATATTTTGGTATTTTGACAACTCCAAACTAAAATCTGTTGAATCCACTGGAACCGAAGGACTGTGGATCCATGCCGGTGGCCGCCTTGTGCATGCAGAGGGGGCGAGGTTTTAGAAAGGCCACGGTGTCAATCTCTGGGTGACTATGAAGTCTAGAGGGATTCCAGAAGTCTGTACTTGAGGACCTTGTGTTCTCAACTGTGTCAGTGGTCTAAACTTGGATCCTCGCTGGATTCCTTTGCTTTCCTGGAGTCCGGCCCACTGGACGCATCAGTGTGACAGTGACACTTGTGAAGTATGATGAGCAGGGAGCAGGCAAAGGACAGGTTCAGATGTCAAATTAGGATTTTGTTTCCTGTGAGCTTCATCTACATGAAGCAGCTGTTGGCAAAGAAATGTAATTATGTTTATTGCTTAACATTTAGAATTGTCACAGCAAAAGACGGAAGTAAATATAACACAATGCTAAAATACCCTCTGCCGTATGGGCATTGAGTTATTTATAATTTGTGGTATTTAATTAGTCTTGCATACAATTTGTACGTGTTCAATAAAGCCCCTCTATCCATCTATCAATCAATCAAAATTATATTTACTTTTTAACGGCATCTGCAGGAGGCCGTGTGTGTGCGTGTACTTGAGCTTTTGTCGAGTGGAAGTTGTGAAAATCAAGGAATATTTGTAGCTCACCCTCTGTGCATTTGCAGGTATTAATGAGACATTTAACTCCATAGGAAGTTGGCTTTGAGTTAGCGGAAGTTGGCGACTGTGAAATGTTTTATAAATCACTCCAGAGGTGTTATTAGGTTCCAAAAACGGCATTTTCGGTTTCAGAAGTGTTTATTTCACGTGAGCTTTTACATAATATATGAGAATGTGTTCTTTCTAGCCAAAAATGAAGCGACGTTAGCCAACAACACCAGAAAGTGACATCACCATGCTACAGCTGCGACATCATGGCCATAAAATAGGGTGACCATATTTTGATTACCGAAAACCAGGACACTCAGCCTGGCAGTGAGATACTCACTCCAACTTTACTCAAAAATACCTTGTAATTTCAATACATTTAACGTATGCTTCCTCTGTATGGATAGACAGTTGTTATGGAAAAAACCCAGGATGACCAAGACAGAATGTGTAAACAGGACATGTCCTGGGAAAACGGGACGTTTGGTCACCCTACCATTAAAAATAGGAACAGAATGTGACTCTTTAGCATCTTAAAATTGGTCAAAGTTAGCCATTTCTGAACTTGTCCAAGGTTTGCATCCCAAGAATGTTCCCTACAAATTTGAAGACTGGCAGTAATGGGACTGGACTTACACTGAGCACCGATGGATGGACGAAACGCCTTTGCAATATCTGATGTCCATATTTGATGGCCTCTGGTAATAAATAATACTAAGTTTAGCTATAATGCTGTCATTGGTTCCATAGTGAGAAAATTACAGCTTTTGCTTTAAATGTGAAATATTTGTATGTCGGCATTAAAGTAATATTATGTTTCCACCTTCGGGGTATTTAATTTCATTCTAAGGACATTGTTGCTAGAAATTTAAAATCTCAAAAGTTATGTCATGTGTCCTGTATGAAACACAATTATATTTTGTGTTTCTGTTTATTCCGTAGGCCGGTGTGAAGGGGAAACTTGGCCGCCTGCTTGGAGTCTTTGAGGTAAAATTTTCACAACAAAGTATATTTTTAAGAAGTTAAGAGCTCCTTTAATATAAACCTGTCTAAAAATCCTCAAATACTGAACTTTTGAACAGTGTGTACCTAGTTGTCAACATACTGTACCTTTTGAATACCTAATGTTAGAATAAGGAATACAGTGCATCTGGAAAGTATTCATAGCACTTCACTTTTTCCACATTTTATGTTGCAGCCTTATTCCAAAATGGAGTAACCCCCCCCCCCCCCCCCCCCCCCAAAAAAACAATTCTATTCACAACATTTCATAATGACATGAAAAAAGTTTGACATTTTTGCAAATTTCTGAGAAAAAAAAAAGAAGCTAAAATCACATGTACATAAGTATTGAAAGCCTTTGCTCAATACTTTGGTGATGGACCTTTGGTAGAAATTACAACCTCAGATCTTCTGTGATGCCACAGGCTTGGTGCACCTATCTTTGGGCATTTTGAGCTCTAACAGAGTAACCATCAGGTTCTTCGTCACCTACCTGACTAAGGCTCTTCTCCCCGATTGTTCAGTTTAGATGAACAGCCAGCTCTTGGAAAAGTCCTTTTGGATCTGAACTTCTTCCATTTATGCGTGATGGAGGCCACTGTGGTCATTAGTACCTTCAAAGCAGCAGAGATGTTTTTGTGCCCTGAGACAAGCCTGTTAATAAGTTTGCAAAAATCCCAAGACTTTTTTCACATTGTCATTATGGGGTAGTGTGCGTAGAATTAAAATGGACTGCATTTACGGTATATAGCGCTTTAACATCTGCATCAAACGCTCAAAGTGCTTTACAAATAATGCCTCACATTCACGCCAGTGTGAGGGTGCTCCCATAAAAGGTACTCACTACACACCGGGAACAAATGGGGGATTAAGGATTTGGGGGAATAAGGCTGTAACATAACAAAATGTAGAAAAAGTGAAGCGCTGTGAATACTTTACTGGATGTGCCGTCAATGGACCCATTTCAACACGAGGAAATGATCAAAGTTCAGTCAAATTACACATTTAAACACAATAAGTGACAGTAAAAAATAGAGGTATAAACATGTTGTAGCACTCAGCTGTATAATCTTATCACTAAGTATACACTTTTATTTCTTTGTAATCCTCACAGCACAACCAGGACCGGAAGCACCGGACGTATGTGTATGTGTTAACGGTCACAGAAACACTGGACGCCTGGGAAGACTCCGTCAACATCGGTACGATTTACCTACACACACTCAACAGTGTTTGCAGCATTGTGCAGCATTGGATTACTACTTGGTTTTTGGTGTGTGTGGTGGGGTTCTTCTTACAGTATTCTGTAGGGTTCATATTTGTTCCATTTAATATACTGCGTCATTGCAGTCTTGGGCATAAAAACTATCTACCTTGATTTTCCACATTTCGTATATTCCTTTAAAATTAAAAGCTGTCAAGTCACTTAGAATGTCTGCTTTATTTCCTTAAAGATATTTAAAAATAGGTTAATTTCAGTTTTTATTAATTGCGTGACTGATATCGTTGGGTCACCAGTTTACGCACAGAGACGAATCCTTTTCATACAGGATGAAATATGACATAAAAAGATGAAATTACCTTTTAAAGCTTTTGAATTATTAATTGGCATAATTCAGGGATAATTGGGGAACCTTTAGCATTATTTAAGGGCTAAAATGTACTAAGTGTTCTCTCACAGAAACATGGTAAGTGGACTGCATTTTTATCGTGCTTTTCCATCTATAACAGAAGCTCAAAGCGCTTTACAATGATGCCTCACATTCCCACACACACATCAGGGTACTGCCATGCAAGGTGCTCCACTACAACACTGGGAGCAACTTGGGGATTAAAGGACCTTGCCCAAGGGCCCTCTGTGATTGTCTGCCCAGACTGGGTTTGAACCGAGGATCCTCTGGTCTGAAGCCCAACGCTTAGTGATGGTCTAGTGGTGGAGAATTACTGTGCACCTGTCAAAGTATGTGGAACACAGTGTTTCCCTGGAGGTGAGCTTAACAAGAGACAGGAGCTCAGTGTAGCACATGTACACACCACAGCATGTGCTGTTACTTAACATGTGTGACAGACAACGTATTTGCTTTTATTTGATGCATCGGGTGGATATGAGGCATTATTGTAAAGCGCTTTGAGCATCTGATGCAGATGGAAAAGTGCTATATAAATAGTCCATTTACCATTTTAGATTAAAAAAAAAGTCAGATGGACACTGATGAAGAACTGAACAGTGGATTACGTTGTAGAAAGCCCTCAGTTTGTGATGAATGTCAAAAGGACTTCAATTCCAAAAATAAGAGACTGACCGTCTGCATGTTACTTTATTTAAATGAACATGGAATGCTGATTCACAGTTGGAAATGCTGTTTAAAAAAGTGTCAATTTGATTTTTATTTATTTAAATCTTTTTAATTTGGGATTTTTGTTTTTCTTATTATTGGTGGTTCTTTTTTTTTTTTTTAATGCGTTGATTCCTGGATAATAATGAATGCATGCATTTTCGGTATTAAAGTTGCAACACAGTACGATTTGCAGGACTTCCCAATTAGTAAAACAATCTGCAACTTGTACTCCAGAAATATGGTCAGTCAAAAACGTCTGGAGAAACATCTTGGATGGGCACAACGTCCCCCACAATCTATTTTACAGAGATATACAAAGCCTGGAAACAGTTTGTCAAGACCTTTTGGTCTAAAGGTCCTATAGAACTTCATGATCACAACTAGAAAAGCGAGATCATGACTTTATTATTGTAACCCAGATTGACGCCTGTATTCTACATTTTATCTAAAGCATTCTTTGCTATTAAAAGCCAGTTTTCCACATTTTGTCCCGAGAGATTTAAAACAAAGACGGGCACTTTCCCACACTACCAGTCTGCACAAAGTGATCCAGACTGTGTGACTCATCTGAATCTGGTGGATGAGTTTCCACACATCAGTATTTAGGGGTGGACAACTGAGTGTGGAGTCCTGTTTTATGTGCTGTCGCCCTCTGCAGGTCGCAAGCGGGAGTGGTTTACTGTGGAAGAGGCCATAAAAGTGCTGCAGATCCACAAACCCATTCACGCCGAGTACCTGCGGAGGCTGAGCTGCTCCCCCACCAACGGAAACACCATTCTCCCGAGCCCGTCGGGAAACGACAACTGCCCACATTACAGCGCCACCGCGCCCCCAGCCGGGAGCATGCTGGCATCCTCCTGCAGATAGGACTGCACGTAGCCCCGTCCCACGCAAAGTCTGTAGTCAGAATGATACGTGACGGCTCTGGTGTACATTTTCTAATCTGATCTCCAGGACAGACCAAAGATGATGCTGGAAATATGTTTAAAAAAAGCAAACAAAAACAAACTCATTACTAAGCAGGAAAAGTTGGCAAAGCTCACACCTCTGATCGCAAAAAGAACTACAGCTTCAACAAGTCAAACTGTGAGAAGAGGATCTGCAGACTGCTGGCGTGAAGGAATGCCTTGCTGTCACTTTTTTGATATCTTTTTGTTTTTTAAGCACACTGTCATTTGTTGTCGGCAGAATCTTATTGGTCCTTGAAGACGACCCGCGTAGGGGAGTGTTTTCACATTTCATAACACCTCGGTCCCACCAGACTTTCTATATTAAGTCAGATGGATGTTAAGGTCAAAGGGCAGCACACCAGCGGTCTTCGAGTTGCTACCTCAGCAAACTGGTGACTGGACATAAAAAAAGAAAACAATAAAATACATATTTAAGAAGCAGAAATCAGAATGTGGATTTTTTTTTTTTTTTTTTTTTTTTTTTTTTTAAACCTCCGCCAACAAAGATGGAGGTCATGTTTGTCCTGTTTGTTGGTTTGTGAACAGCCTGGAGCACAACTTTTCATTTATTGTTATGAATATTTTTCTTTTTTTTTTTTTTGAAGATTCATATCCTGACAGGCAAGAACTGGTTAAATTTCAAGGTCAAAGTCAGGAAAAATCCCTATCCCTTAACATTGAACCAATTTTCAAAAATTCATAACTTTGTCAAAAAAAGATCAAATTTCTTTCATATTTGAGGACGTTATGTAAGATAGCATCCTTTATCAGCAGGCAAAGATTGATCTGGATCTGATCCAGATTGCATATTTTGTGGCCATTTAAATTTAACTTTGAAAACCCAATTTAATGTATATTTTACATTATATCTTAATCAAACTTGCCCCAAACTCCCATTTAAACGTGAGGTGCAGACTGGCACTAACTATCGCCTGACAAAGTTTGAGATTTACCTACACCACCAAAATTGGATGGAAGTTCCAATTTTATGCCTTTTGTTTTCAGTCGGAAACCAAGTGCCAAATGACAAATTGTGCATAGCAGAGATAACCAATGTCCTGTGAAAATTATCTGAAAGAATTCAGAAACCAAAGGTTGGAGGAAAAAAAAAAACTTTGATTCAAGTGCATGAGCTAAATACATGCCCTTGACTTTTTTTTTTTTTTTTTTTTATAGATTACTCATTGTTCCTCTAACATGACCCCTTTTGTATTGCTGTTAAGCCCCACCCTCATTCATGGATTTGCATCCTGTCTTGAAATGTGGCCCATACCTTGGAAAACCTTCGAGGGTTTGTGAGGATATTTGTGATGAAGCAGGATGTTCTGTCATATTGCTGTGATTTTGTCTTTACAGCATTTGGATTTTCTTGATGCACATTCTTTTTTTTTTTTTTCTTCTTCTTTTCATTGCAAACTCTGATGTATTTTGGTAATCCTTTGCATTTTACGTTACCGGGAGGTTTTCTGGATGTGCCAAGGTTGTGTCAAAGATGTACTACATGTGAGCTATGGTTATTTATACACGTCACGTGGTCCAGCCGGTTACATCACACACTAGAGCGTTCACGGGCAGCCATGAGCTTCACGTGACCTTCCAGAAAACATGTCTGGGAACGTGGTAACGGGGCTCAAGTCTGAAACATCGAGGCCCATTTCAGTTTGAACATGGCTACATGTACGAAACATTTCTGTGCGATTGTACTTGGACAAGATTTCTCTGGATTTCTGCCAAAATGGCAAATCAAGTTTGACAAAAATGACCAATAATTATCTAGGAGAGTCTTGCAAAACCTTTCATAAAGTAGTAGTACTGCAGTAAACTGAGTACTACTGTGTGGAAATGTCTCGTACCTGCAGTCACACCCTTTCAGTTTATAACCCTTCAAGTTAACATCTTCAGTTGTGTATTTTTATTTTTGTAATTCTATAAGCACTCAAAAACCAAAAGTTAATTTTCAGTTCTTGTTAAATTGAGAAATACAGAAATTCAATAAGTGGAGAAATTGTTTCGACTGTTTGTGGCTAAACTGTTATCAGAATAGGTGATGATTTTGTCAGTTAATTGTCAGTTTCAATTCTACGTCAGTTAAATTTCAACCAGTGCCTCCAGATTTCAGATCGGCCAGTTCAACCTCAACTCGTCCAGCAGTGATTTTAATTTAAGAATCCGTCAGAACATTTAGTATGTATAGGATGCCTTTATCAGTTTTTATGTCCCACCTCAAACCGCCGTCATTTCAGCCCTGTCAATTATTGCTATGCCCCCCCCCCCCCCCCCCCCACTGCCGCCCAAAAAAGTATTTACCTTTAATGAAACAGACTGTTAATCATTAAAAAGCTTTTTTACACTTTAGTTTGGGGAATTTTATTAGTGAGTCATTTTAAAAATACACACTCGTGAAGACACACACATATATATCCACAAAGTTTTTTTTGTAGATATGCAATGATCGTTTTGTTTGAATAACTGGAATTATATGTCAGCTCAGGAATTTTTTTTTTTTTTTTTTTTTTCTTAGATATTTAAACTGCTTTTATTGGCTTGAAAAATCTGGATTTTTAAGAAGTTGTACAAAGAAGCTCATTCGTGGGGGTCGGACGCTTATTTAACACTCGTACACTCCTGCAACAGCTGAATGAAGAGTATTAAATGATTTTGTAAATAGTTCTGAAGAAAAATATTAAACGTGTTAAAAGCTGTAAAATTTCTAACATTTTATATATTTTTAACAATGTATAAATGGCAAAAAGGTAGTAAAAAAATTTCTTCTGTACAGTATATTTGTATGGACAACGTGCCATCGGCAGTTGAAATGGTCTTAAAAGTTTATTAAATTCATGGTGATGTCTGTAATAATAAATGGATAAATTAATTTAAGAATGAGATGCTTATGGGGCTGTAGTTTTTGATTGACAGACTTGTTTACATCTTGATAATGAAGATGCAACAATGCACAGAAGCGTTGGTATAACTTTTTAATATTCAATATTACACTACACACCAATCTTTCTTTGAAGCAAAGTGTCAATAGCTATAAAGCTGTGATAATAAGCTTAAACATTTTAGAAAGTGGGGATTGATTTAATGGAATGTTTCAACAATTTAATACAATCAAGTATCATGTTATGCACATTTTCTTTTCTTTTTTTAACTGTATTTTGTCAGAAAATTTTAAAGATTCTACCTACTACAAAACTGTGTACTGTACATTGAAAATGAAATATTTGTGCCAAATTTTTAAACTCTTGTGTTCGGGTGTGGAAAATGCTAATATATAATCCTGTATTATATAAGAGTATTAGCATATATAATACAGGTGTGTGTTTTTGTTTTTTTTATTAAAGGTAACCATTGCATTTCTGATACTAAAATGTTTTAATGTACTTAAAACACAACTCGCATGACTCAGGTGCTTGTACAGCTCCGATTTGGATCATGCAGCCCTTTATACCTGACATAATCCTGATATGGTGCGTTTTTCTAATGACGGACTAAATAAAATGTTGACTGCATTTAATGTAATTTGTGGTTTGCCTAACCATATATTGTATTTGGCCGTCAGAGGACCCAGCGCCAAGCATCAGCCCTTGCCCCCCCCCCCTTTTTTTTTTAAGAAAGTTGATCAAATGCCCACCTTAAATTGCATGAAATAAATTTAATTATTGAACAAAGGACAAAAAAAAAAATGACACAATCGGGTGAGTTATTTGTGATGAAATAGACATTTTATTGAAATGGACATTCAGATGTACATGATTGGTCCACCCTCTCTTCAAGCAGAATTTCGGGTGGAGAGGCCTGGGCCCTGTGATGGGAGAATGAGTATAATCCGATAAAACTGCAGTTAACTGTTCTCATTAAGGTAGGCAGTCATTGTCTTGTTGCCGTAACCAGTGGTATAAAAAGCATTATGCAGAGGGCTACAATGTAATACATAAACCGTACTAGTTGGTTAACCCCCAAATAAATAAAAAATATATATATATTTTTTACATTAACATTTGGTGCTTGGGCTTTGACTGTGACAGCTCACACAATATAAGAGAACCCAGAAAAGACATCCACAATCACAAGGTGCAGTGCGTATGTTGGATAAAACAACGCAGATGTCGTTGGAACACGTGCCTGTGGATGGTTCAGCTGTTTGCTGATGACACTGTGCTGTTACAGCATGTGTTAATTGAAATAAACTTAACTTTTATCACCATGTTTCATGAATAATATGCATAGTAAAATTGTAGATGGAATTTGTTTTAAACCTCTGAAATGGAAAGTTTCATTAAAAAGGGGTTTAATTTTTTTTTTTCTGGGTTGTATGATTATTATAACGCAAGGATGTTTTTTCACTTTTTTAAAGTGATTACAAAACTACTGAAACTATGAGTTAGGACATCTCTCAGGTAAAGAACTGTCAAATTCTGTTGCTTATATATATATATATATATATATATATATATATATATATATATATATATATATATATATATATTCATTTTTGTTTTTTTAAACTTTCATGAAATATTCATATACTGCACAAATCTTAGAGTGCTTCAATGTTTTAAATGAATATGGCCGTGCAATTTGATATTAAGAGCCAGTGGCTCAGAATGCAAATCATAAAAACTACGTAGGTGGCAGAAGTGCAGCAGATAGGTGGGGTCAGACCCCACACTTTTTAGACATACGTTTTGATAAAAGCAAGAAGACATCCCAGATAAAGAAACACATAATTGGTTAGTTTCCTCATTTGTTGTACAATTGTCAGTGGACTGGTACGTTCGAAACTTCCAGTTAGGGTAGTAACTCACTGGGTTGCGACTGAGACACAAATTGGCAACAAAACATGCGAGTTAGTGTGAATTTTACAGTTGGAATCTCACTAAAATAATGACGTATGCGAACAAAGTGCTCAGGATGGCTGTGGTCTGTTATGATGCTGTTATGTGAAAAGAGGCTGTGGAAATATCCCCAGCGACTGGAGACACAGAAGCAACATCTCTGCAAATAATAATAAAGTAATAAATTAATAATACATGGTTTGAGCGGTGGCAACGCACTCACTGATGGCAGAAACCTCATCCAGCAGAGTGACGCCCCCCTCTCTGTCTCCTTAGTGTTGTCCCCGGTAGCTGAAGCTGCTGGGCTTGCTCAGCAGTGTTTCTCTCCGATCATCTCCACTGTTTTGTGGCACTTCCAGGGCAGGTTATGAGTGTCTCCTACAAGGAATGTCGGATCTTTTTTTTGTGTGTGTGTGTTTTTTTTAAATTCAACTCCCCCCCCCAGCAAAAGTTGCTTCTGCCGCCTTTGACCTGGATGCACATAACGTCTAGAGATTTAATAACTTTATCAGGCTTTTTTTTTCTACAAGTGTGAAAGCTGGCAAGCTGTTTCATCCTAAATCAAAAAATAATAAAGTTTGAGTGTATGCTTTGGACTCATGACCAGATGAACCCACTGTTCGGCCTTGGGGAGAGAATGCAGTCGTGGCCTGCGCCCACCCTGGCTGGCGGGGATTAGTGTCCCACGTTTCCTGGATGACGACCTGCTGTTTGACCTTTCTTAGAATGTGCATCAGGGGTCCTCAAGTCTCCGGCGAGATTCGCTGGTTGCAAAATGCCAGCGACTCTCGCCGGAGTCTTGAGGACCCTTGATGGTCTAAGGCCTCAGACACAAGCGTCTGCAAGATTTAAGACAGTGATTTCTGTTTCATGACTTTATTTCTCTAGATGTTGGCGTGATTACGTGTGGCAGCGCATTATCAGGCTGTCAGCAGTCCTCTGTTTTGTCTGTACACACCTGGAGGAAACCAGATCTGTTGCTGGCTGCCGGTTTCACCTTTTACAACTCCAGCCAAATGGGGCGGAGCGCTCTGCCGCCGGTGTGGGACGTGAGCGTGAGACACTTATATTCCTCGATGTCCCACCAGAGACTCGCCGTCACATGCAGATTTCAGTTGCCCTGAAAGCAAACTGACTCACTGTTCTGGAAAATATGCTACATGAGTGATTAAAAAAACAAAAAAAAACAAGTGATCTGAAAGCTGAGGTGTGTCAAAAACCATGATGTAGGAGAGAGTGGGGCTGTTTGTCACATTGGTGTTGTCTTGTACCCTAGAGGGCACTGTTCAGCACTGACCCTCTGTTTTCTTCTGTGAAGTCACAACCCAGTAATGAGCTCATTTCTAGTTAGATTCCTTTTGATTAGCACAAGAATCGTTGGGAGGGACTACAAATATTCCACAAATAATTTCATAAAAACTACGACATATTCAACTCTAAAATTGGGATTCTGGTAGATACAGATGAGGACCAGCGAACCTCTTATTTTGTATCATATTGACACCATGTAATGTAATAATTTCAAGTTATTCTTTTATATATTATTCCATATAAGAATGTTGAAATGTTGGGTGAGCACATGTAAATTTGGCTTTATGTTTGCATTCAATTTCTGTAGCCTTCTTGCTATTTGGAAGTAGACAGGAGCATCTTTCCATATCCGCAATATATAATTAGTTATTAAATATGAAGCATTAGATTGTAGGATATTTGTACTTGTGGGAAAATTTGACGGCACACTACAGTTTTTTTTACAGTGTATTATCCATTAACTAAAAATTTACAATTGATAAATGTGGTAATCCAAGAATACTGATGAACTTGGTTTATTACAAATTTTATTTTAGTACTATTTTTTTTAAGAAAGCTGTTTGATTTCTAAAAGTAATGTTTTCAAACATAACAGTACTAATAATCTTTTCATTCATTTTCTGCTGCTTATCCGGGTTGCGGTGGCAGCAGACCAAGCAGCTCATCTCACACTTCCCTATCCTCTTCCACGTCCTCTAATCTTTTTTTATATTGTGGGAAACCTTAGAGCAGCCATTCCCAAACTTCAGAACACCAGGGGTGACTCTGAAATCTGAAAATTGTATAAGATGAAGTATTTCCATATCTACTAATATAAGCAACAGGTTGGTTGTTGCTGACAGTATCCCACAGCAGTCTATACTCAAGGTTCATGAAATGGAGCAATGCTTCCAACTGGTAGACATTTACCATTAATGTATGTTCCACCAGTGTTAAAAATGCATGCAATAAGTGTAAACCATAGTGCTTGCTGATGCTGCTTCCTGCCTCACACAGCTTCGTAACCTTACAAATTTCAAAGTTCCACACATTCCACATGACGGTCATTCAACATCTAATTGCCTTTGTCTCCTTTGATTCTTTCATTTGTCCAGCCACAGTCAATAAGTAGGTAAATGTAGACGTTGCCAACGTCCGGTGTCCACACCACAGCTGTCCAGGTGAGACACTGTTGCCAACTCCTCAGTAAGGAAAGTCACTATTGGCTGTCCTAAAAGTTGCTAGAAGTTGCTAAATGACATCAACACCAAATTTGCATAACTGGCCATGTGCATGTAATTGTTATTGACACTATTGGAGAGAGGAATAACGTTGCAGGAAGAACAAAAAGTGAGTAAAAAACAACCTAAATATGATTAGAACTACAAATTACCTTTCTTTGGTTGATTCTTGGCCTTGGAACTGACAAGTGACCCAAAAGAGACACTCTAGTGGAGTTACTTGAGGTTTTGTTGTTGTTGTTGTTTCTGTTTCCCTTTACCTTACTCTTCTTAAGTCTAGTATTTAGTGCAGTAATTAATTTTTGACAAAGAAAAAATTTTTTGCCTGGAATTGATGTGACACACAGGCAGTTGGGACATTTATTTATTATTTTGCTGTTCTGATTTCATTTTGCATTTCTTTTTTCATTTTGTCATTGAAAAAACATTTAACACTGGGGCTAAAAGTGACATACAAAAGATAATAATAATAAAATGTAGACGTCAAGCATGGTAAACAATGCCACTGGAAATTAATTTGAATGAAAACAAACCAAAAAAAGGAATGTTGACAAAGCAACACATTCAGGGTCATTTTCTTACACATTATGGCTGAATTAAAATGAAATTTAAAAAGTGTGACAAACAGCCCCTGCTTCCCCTAATTGTAACCTGATACCACAGGTGTGTCGCCTGACGGTGAAGCCCCGCCCACCTGACTGATCTGTGGGAACAACGAACAAAGCAGGAACGAAAACTTCCAAAAATATTCCCACCGTTTGTTCAATGAAGGGGCGGAAATAAAATAAAAACTAAAAATAATAATAAAACAGCGTTCAGAATGGACGAGGTGTTTTTTAAATCCGCTTTACCTGCGCAGGATTCGTTCGTGCTGGACGACACGAGTTTGGCTCTACCGACCGAACCGAACCCACGGTCCTTAGCCAGAGTTCATTCAAACGACCGGAGCCTGCGGGTCCACCAGCAGGTCCAGCTCACACTGGCCCGGAGAACCCGACGGACCCTGTCCAGTGGTAACAACACCGTCACATCTCTGAAATCTAAGTTTGATTTTTTTTTTTTTTATTTACGAATTGTAAGGTTAAATGAATATGTAGTACTGTGCAAAATTAATAATAGCCCCCCTGCAATTTTGAAAATTAATGGTTAAGTTTCCTTCACTATGGACGAAGAGAAAATCAAATTTTATATTCTCAAATGTTCCAATTTCAACAAAAATCAAAAGTGAATTGTCATGTTGTTAAGAAACTCAACAACCAGGTTGCAAATTTTCATTTTTTTTCCCCCAAAATGGAGTAAATTCATTTTTTCCTCTCAAAATTCTACTCACAACACCCCATAATAACAACATGAAAAAGTTGTTTTTTGGAAATTTTTGCAAATTTATTATATAAATAAGAAATCACATGTACATAAGTATTCACACCCTTTGCTCAATACTTTGTTGATGCATCTTTGGCAGCAATTACAGCCTCAAGTCTTCTTGAATATGATGCCACAAGCTTGGTGCACCTATCGTTGGACAGTTTTCCTCTTTGCAGCACCTCTCAAGCTCCATCAGGTTGGGGAGCGTCGGTGCACAGACATTTTCAGATCTCTCCAGAGATGTTCAATCAGATTCAGGTCTGGACTCTGGTTGGGTCACTCAAGGACATTCACAGAGTTGTCCTGAAGTCACTCCTTTGATATCTTGGCTGTGTGCTTAGGGTCATTGTCCTCCTAAGAGATGAACCGTCGCCCCAGTCTGAGGTCAAGAGCACTCTGGAGCAGGTTTTCATCCAGGATGTCTCTGTACATTGCTGAATTCATCTTGCCCTCAATCCTGACTAGTCTCCCAGTTCCTGCTGCTGAAAAACACCCCCACAGCATGATGCTGCCACCACCATGCTTCACTGTAGGGATGGTGTCTGGTTTCCTCCAAACATGACAGCTGGCATTCACATCAAAGAGTTCAGTCTTTGTCTCATCAGACCAAAGAATTTTGTTTCTCTAGAGGTCTACAGACAATTGGGTCATTCCGTGTGAAATCAAGTCCCTCCCAGGTCACCGACTCGGATTCTCATGGTTTCTTTTTTTTTTTTTTTTTTTGCAAATACCTACATATGTTTGATGAACACATGCATAATATTTCTGCTTAATTCCAAGTAGTTTTTTTTAGATATAATTTTTTTAGTAAGGGTACCCACAATCCTATTTTTCACCCATGAATGCATTTTGAGCTTTTTTTTTTTTTTTTTTTTTTTTTTTTCATTTTTAAAAGGCATTATCTCAACTAAAAATGCAGATATGAAGCTCAAATTTGGAATACACCCTATTTGGGCACCCCGGATACAGCAGTAAATTTCAAAAATGTGTGTGGGTGTGTCTGTGTTTGTTTGTCTATTTGTGGCCCTGCGGCAGACTAGCGTCCTGTCCTGGGTGTACCCTGCCTCGCACTCTATGACTGCTGGGATAGGCTCCAGCCCCCCGCGACCCTTAATTGGACTAAGCGGTAGAAGATGGATGGATGGATGGATGGATGGATGGGATACAAAGCTAATTTTTCATTCTGTATCATCACAAAAATGGCAGTTTGTCCATTCTCACAAAAAATTACAAAATTTCAAAGAGCTGCACTAAAGAAGGGATACAATGGATAATCTTCATATTGTAGAATACACATATCTGGGGGACTACTTATATGTGTGTAAAACATTGTGGTCATAACTTGAAGGGTTTTTGAATTATTGACTCTTAAAAATTGAACATGATCATAGAATGTCAAAAAATAGTCTCTTTGTGATTTGACCATGTGGGCAAGTGCTCAGCCACTTTTTTTTTTGTATGTTTTTTTGTGGCGAGCATATTGATATACCAACTTTATGTCATTTTTTTTTATCAAGCTCAAATGCCTTCATCGTGAAAAAAATTTGCAAAGTAGAGTACCGTAAGGTGTCACGAACCAATTTTGAAACTTTATTTGCACATTCAGAAAGCAATATATCAGCTCTGAATGGAAGCATAAAGGTCAAATTTGGTATTTACATTATTTGGCACCCCAAAATAATGGATCAACTTTGAAAGAAAGATTATTGAGCTTATTTTTTTTTTCTTTCATAGCATCATAAAATTAGCAATTCAGTCAACGCAATTTTGTTACAAAGTTTTGAAGAGCTGTACTTCGAGAGTAAATTGAGAGATAATTTTGATATTTCAGAATTTACTTTCTCCAAGTAAAATATATTTATGCGTAAGAACTGCATAAGCTGTAATTAATTACTCCAAACAAAGCAATACATGCATTCCTCACTGATACAATATATATATATATATACTGGCAAATGAACAGGTGACTCCAATTTCATTATGTGCAGCAGCTGATTCCATCATCAGCCACATTTAAAACAATGAGCAGTTGCTCTTGAGTTCAGATCTTTTTTAAACTGCAATGACTCATGATCAGCCTGTCTAAATTTGTTATAACAACAATTACCTTACCCTATTAATGCCTCTGATGAAATAAACAGATTAAGAAAAATACATATTGTCTTAGTTGTTTTAGCTACTGAACTAAGCACTATTAATATAATACTAGACTAAGTATACACTTTACTACACCATGCAAGATTTCACCTGCATTGACAGAGAAACCCCCCTTCTGATAAATATATTTTATATCCAAAGATATACACAAAACCAAATCAAATTTAGCCAGTGTAAATGCAGCTAAACTGGTTCACACAACCTTGGAGTTGTTTGCAGTTGTACCTTAACATAGATTACATCTACATTTAAATTAAAGACAGTTTGATCAAATCTACTGCCGAAATAGAGGGGGTTCAGGAGCTGTTTTTGTCAGGGTGAAAACTGTGTACAAGATTAGTATATTTTGCCTGAAATCATGCAGAAAAGCACAAAACTGGCGGTGCTCAAAGCTCGTCCCTTATGATGTAATTAAACAATTTGACTATGACATCTGACAGTGAATTTTAAACGTATACTGTTGAGTGTTTCCAGATAAATAACAAACACATTGAAGAAGTATTAAAGGATGTTTTTCTTCCAGCTTTCTCTGAATAAGCCACAATTCCACTTTGTCTCATGTAACTTCTCCAATAATGTAACCCAAAACATATCAATCGACTATTAAATTAATCTGTAGTTAGTTTGATAAGGATTTGTTGTTTTGAATTTGAAATTCTTTGATTTCAGCTTTTAAGATGTGAATATTTTCGGGTTTATTTTACTAGCTGCTATCTTGCAGTAAAATTAATATTTTTTGGCTGTGGACAAAACAGGATAATTGAAGGTGACGTCTTGCGGACAACATTGATCAATGTTTTTCATGATTTATTTATTTATTTATTACATATTATGGACCTAACATCTAATCAATTAATTGAGAAAATAATAAATTACCAAGAGCAATCAGATTTCTAATGTCTGCCATTATGGTTCTGGATCACCCATCTGTCTGTGGTGCAAATTTGGTGAGAATCCGTGAAGTAGTTTTGAAGTAATTGTTCAAAGCCTATATAAAGGGAAATCTTGATCCAGAATCCGGATCCAGATCACCTCCAAAATTCAATGGACTCTCCCATACCCTAATATCTATCTGTGGTGCAAATTTGGTGAGAATCTGTGAAGTAGTTTTGACATATCCTTCAAAGCCTGTATAAAGTGAAACTTGATCCAGAATCTGGATCCGGATCCAGATCACATCCAAAATTTAACAGAGTCTTCTGTGGCCTAATATCTATCTGTGGTTAAAATTTCATCAAATTCCATGCAGTAGTTTTAATGTAATCCTGCTAACAGACAGACATCTACTTTCAAATTAAAGACAATTTGATCAAATCCACCGCTGGTGTCGAGTCGTCTGAGTTCTCAAAATGTTTTATCCAGTCTGTTGTTGGTGCACATCTTCTTAAAATATCTTACTGAGGTGGTTTAAAACCAGTTCAAAGGCATATTTCTTCATATGTGACAAGCCGCCACAAGCCACATTAACATTTGATTATTATTTCAGCTCTTCAGCGCCTGTTACTTTTTAATTTTTTACTCCAGTATGCACCTTACCTTGAGGTCTACTGTCATCTAGCAGGTACAGATAAAAATACTTTCTGTGACTGGAATTCATTCAGCGTCGTTCCCTCGTCCAACAGGTTTCTGCGGTTTTATCCGCCCGCCCACGACTGACATCCAGCAAAAATGTATATCAGAAATGTTCTATATCACCTACTGCCCTACTTTCCAGTGGAGTCATTTCTTTATTTCTTCGTTATCCACAGTGACGTTCCCGACGTAGAACTTGTTATATTCCAATCAGTTTTTACATTAGTTAGTCAGGTCTATAAGTAACTCTATTTGTTTTGTCTACAGGGGTCCTGAAAAGGGGAGAATAAGGAGAAGGTTTCTAGGGGCCCATGATTGACAGGTGCCCAGGGAGGCCCCTAATACAATTATAATACTGACAAAATAATATGGGGTGGCCCAGTATTATTTGTTTGTATGGGGCCCAAAATCCCTGGTGGTGCCCCAGATTGTGGACTCTATACACACCATAATGGAGCTGAATTTGAACAATTTGTGTTTGTAGTGATGACTTTTACTTTTATTCAAGGAGTTGAACATAAATATTGCATTTAGTATTTTGGAATTTTATACACAGTCATGCCTTTTTTTTAAAGGTTATAAGTATTTGGAAAAGCTAGCTATAAGAAGTAGAAGTAAGTCATATGTACGTCCGAAGGTCCATTGGTGATCGTGCTTATTCCGTAGAATGAACCAGGTGAGAATCTATGACTGTCCTACGAGGGGACGCCTGTACGACGCAGGCTACTTCTCCAACCAAGGACAGTACCCATGTATAGCTGCTTGGACTGGGACATTACAAAGCATATTGTCTAACAAGACTGGTAGGTTGACCAGGAACCAAATCCAGGTCTACATATTGATAGCCCAATTATTCCACTGAGCTAAATGGTCTATATTTTATATACTCCGTTCCTCTATTTTCAGAGCCTGTATGTAATTGGACAAACTAAATATAAGCATTATTGTTAATGCAACACATCATTACGGTTGTCTTTAGGCAAGTCGGGAGACAGACACACAAACATTTCCAAGTAACTGAAAATGTCTTGGACTTCATTTAAATCAATTTAGCAATCTGTTTGGAGGGGGCATTTCTCAAATATAAGTGGCCATGCAGTATGGAGATGAGTGAGAGAAGCCACCAAGACTACTTTGAAGGAGTTATAGGCTTCTGTGGATGTGATTGGATAAAATCGGTATATTTCAACTTCTGTGTGTTGTACTACCAGTTCTACAGCTCCATGGTGGAGTGGAACTAAGAAGGAATTTTAATTCAAGAAAACTCATCAAAATCTAGACTGGAGTCTTCCAGGCTTTGTGGCAAACTGGAGCTGATCACTCCACTGTGAAGCTGTATAACTGGTAGTACAACAGACAAAAGTTTCCCCTGAGAACCACGTGAGGAAACACTGATGTGTGAAGTAAATATTTAACCAAATACTTTGGTTAAATCTTTAGATGTAGCAACACGCCCACTTTGTTGGCTTTCCTCACAACAGGAGGCTTCTTAATGGATGATTTTCAAACGGATACTAATAAAGACAAATCCATGTAAAAGGCAGTTATATTTTCACTTGCGTGTTGCCGTGGGGATCCATGGGTTCTAGATTGGGTAGTGTTTATAAAATAGGCAGCTGACATTTTTCAAGAGTGGTAATAAATTACACAGAGTTTCTATAATGATTTGGAATGGTGTGAGAGTCCAGAATGTAAATATCAACGTCCATTGTAATATCTGCAATTTTCTAAAAATATTAGTCTTATCAACATTTCATTTTGGCTGCATTCATCCTTGACCCAAAATACATAAGAATACCAAACGACAGATGTCAGCTCTTCCCAGTTTCTCCATGATCGAAGTTTCATGCACGCACACACGTACACAGAGGCCACTTCGTTTTTAATATATAAATGATTTACCGCCCCCTGCTGGAATGGCGTGAGAGTCCAGAATGTAATTATCAATGTCTGTTGTACATTGTTGTTTCTCCAAAAATATTAGTCCTATCAACTTTCCGTTTTGGCAGCATTCATCCTTGACCCAAAGTACATAAACGTACCAAACGGCAAATGTCAGCTCTCCCCGGTTTGTTATCAAAGTTACACACACGTACACGGAGGCCACTTGGCTTTTAATTTATAGATGAACGTGAGCTAAAATGATCTTGTTAACGATAATTGAAATTTTGTCCTCAATTATTAATAATGTGTCTATGAATTCTAGGCTTATGTGAAATTTGGGAAGATTTACCGTGTGGTATTTGCTCACTCAACAATATGAATCATTTATGTGTGTGTTTCACTTTCAACAGTTTTGTCCTTTTTTGCTTCCCCGCTGCTCCGTCCGCCTTCATCCTTGCAGATCCTGTTTCATTTGGTTGATTATTTTAGTGTCTGTGTTTCCTCGTGCTCGTGTACGGGCACTCCCAGCTGGAGTAACTCTCCAAACAGCACTGCGTTCATTCATTCATACAGGCAATTATATGAGTCAGTAGACTAACAAAAGCTGTTCTGTTTTAGGTAGTGTCCATTTACAGAAGACATCAAAGAGTCCTGATACAACGGATGAACTGCTGCCAAATCTGAAGGTAAACAGAGAGCTGTTTTATTGATGCTTTGGAAAAAAATAAGATCATTTTTGGTTCCTGCAAAAACCGATCTCACTCGTTTATACATTCAAATTCCTAAAATTGAAAAAAAAAATGGAGGGGGTTCAGGAGCTGTTTTTGTCAGGGTGAAAACTGTGTGTACAAGATTATATATCTCGTATATTTTGCCCGAAATTATGAAGAAAAGCACAAACGTGGCGGTGCTCAAAGCTCGTCCCTTATGATTTAATTAAACAATTGGACTATGACATCTGACGGCGAATTTTAAACGTATACTGTTGTGTGTTTCCTGATGAATAACAAACACTGAAGAAATATTAAAGGGTGTTTTTCTTCCAGCTTTCTCTGAATAAAGCACAATTCCACTTTGTCTCATGTAATGTAACCCAAAATGTATTAATCGACTATTAATTTAATCTGCAGTTAGTTTGATAAGGATTTGTTTTGTTTTGAATTTGAAATTCTTTGATTTCAGCTTTTAAAATGTGAATATTTTCTGGTTTATTTTACTAGCTGCTTTACTCCTGTCTGGCAGTAAAATTAATATTTCTTGGCTGTGGACAAAACAGGATAATTTGAAGGTGACGTCTTGCGGCCTAGACAACATTGATCAATATTTTTCATGATTATTTTTTTTTAACATATTATGGACGTAATATCTAATAATTTAATTGAGAAAATAAATTAACAAGAGCAATCAGAGATTTCTAACATCTGCCAATCTGGATCTGGATCACCCATCTGTCTATGATGCAAATTTGGTGAGAATCCGTGTAGTAGTTTTGAAGTAATCGTTCAAAGCCTATATAAAGGGAAATCTTGATCCAGAATCCGGATCCAGATCACCTCCAAAATTTAATGGAGTCTTCCATTCCATGCCCTAATATCTGTCTGTGGTGCAAATTTGGTGAGAATCCATGAAATAGTTTTGAAGTAATCCTTCAAACCCTATATAAAGGGAAATCTTGATCCAGAATCTGGATCCAGATTACCTCCAAAATTCAATGGAGCCTTCCATACCCTAATATCTATCTGTGGCGCAAATTTGGTGAGAATCCATGAAGTAGTTTTGACATAATCCTTCAAAGCCTGTATAAAGTGAAACTTGATCCAGATCACTTCCAAAACTCAGTGGAGTCTTCCTTGGCCTAATATCTATCTGTGGTTAAAATTTCATCAAAATCCATCCAGTAGTTTTTTACATAATCCAGCATAATCCAACACCGATGATTTTATTACGTCCTTGGCGGACGTAATTAATCAATTATGAAAATAATCATTATTTGCAACCCCATTGATCGTTCAAGACAATCTACTGCTACCACTAAGGAATAACTCCCTTAGCATTTTTTGATTTTATAGAAATAAACCTCAAACTGACCAGACTTGGCAGGATGACCATTTCCTGTTGCCTCCTCACTCAAAATGCAATGAAAAGAATGTCTGCTCATGATCTATATATTGCTTTGACCTCCTAAGATTTGTTTATAGCGCAACGGAAACTTCATGAAGATTATATTTAATACCATCCCAAATCAGAAAAATATTGTATGATATGGAAAATGCAAAAAAAATTCATCAATAGCTGATATAACCACATGGGCAAGGGATTACTTTGGTAAATCTTTGTCAAGCACTGCAAAAAAGAGTAACACTCACAAATGCCACTTAAAACTTCACTGTGCAAAAAAAAAAAGAAGCGTGATGTTAACCTTGTCCAGAATCATGTGGGTTGGACCATCACACAGTGGAAATGTGTATTGTGGTCAGATGGATTGGTATTCCACATTATTTTGGAAGAAATGGATGCTGTGCGCTCTGGATCAAGGATGAAAACGACCATCCAGACTTCTCAGCAATGAGTCCAAAAGCCAGGGTCTGTCATAGTACAGGGTTGTTTAAGTGCCCTTGGCAAAGGCACTTTACGAATCTATGATGACTGCATGATTGCAGAAAAGTAAACTGAGATTTTACACTAACATAGGCTGCCTTCAAAATGGAATTTTATTTTAATAAGACAATGCAAACCCACATGACATTATGTACACATTACAAAAACGTGGCTGCTAGAGAAGAGGGAACTGGTACTGGACTGGCCTTCCTGAAATAAAAATCAAAGTAAATGTAAGAATCACTGTGGGGTTTTGCATTTTCCTTACTGTCCCAACTTTTTCTGATTTGGGGTTGTAAATAATGACAATGCATCCTGCATAATCCTACGGTATGTAGACTCCATCTGGTCCTTAGGTCTTCCATCATGGGTCAGCGTATTGGCGACAGTGGTATGGAAAACCTCCCTAAGCTTATTATTATGATTATTATTATTGTTATGTTTTGCAGGAAGAAACCAGATTCGACTTAGTGGGATGACCATCTGCTTTAGTCGTTCCGACAGTACAAAACAAAGTTCTTTGGATTGAAAGATTCCAGTATAGACTGTGTGCATATTGATGGAAGGTCTTGTTAATTTATGAAAGCAATGTATTTGAGTTTACACCACGCCTACTCAACCTCTTAATTGTTTTTCTTGTTCTTGACCTTTGACCAAACTGCTCCAAAACTGAATCATCTCTTGATATCTATTCATCATATTCCCACCAAGTTTGAAGGAAATCTATTCAACCATTTTTTGAGTCATCTTGACCAAAAATGCACATGCATACAAACGCGCACTAGTGAAAGCAATACCTTACTTTGCACAGGGTATTTAGCTGAGTAATTGAACCTGAAAGCAGGACCTTTCAGTGTTGTCATCCCTGAATTGAGACCATCAGCAGAGTAAATGTTTTAATAGTTGCTCTTTGCTCTTATTTTTGGCTACAGGTAAATGCTTTTAGCGTCACTCCTCGCTCGCTTTCAAGCAGCCACTTGCGAAGACCATCCAGGAGGGTGGAAGTATCTCGTCCACCAAGTCCAGAGTACCCTCGCACTCTCCTTCACCGCTTTGGAACCTTCACGTTCCCAAGCTCCATCCAGGCAAATGGGCCTAGCACTGCGCCGCATCCCTCCCTAGGGTGGCATTTGCATCAGCGATATGCCTTTTCAGAATCACCACGAGGCACGCGGCTTCAGGCGTCTACATCTACACATGGGAGGAACCACCATAAATCAGTCAGACAGGTAGTGGGACAACATACGACGTTTGGAGAGGCAGCATTTCAACAAAGTGGTAACTACGGCTCTCGGTGGAGTCAGAACCACACTGTCGTCAAGAGGGAGGCGCAAGTTGAAAACAGACAGATGGCTGATGCGACACTTGCCGCTAGTCAGCCAGAAAAGGGGCAGTCCTTGCAGGCTGAAGTCAGGCGGGAGGTCCAGGGGCTCCGCAGACGGAATTCACACCCGCCATCGATGACCAGCGTGGAGGTCGACTTGACGAAACCGATGGAAGTAGAGCCGCCTGTTCAGCAAATGCAAATCAACAACGTCATGGCGATGTAAGACCTTCAACACCTTATTGCAGCTGTCATTCAACGTACCTGAAAGTTCAGATTAAAATCCCTATTTGGAGCCACTTAAATGATTTATTTTGTTTTTTTTTGTAGGAAAGCAGAGAACAAGATTCCAGAGATGACAATAGAGAGGGCCGTCAACCTGTTGACACAGGATAATGAGGAAACATTGATCTGTGCAGCCAACTACCTACAAAATCAGTGTTTTAAGAGTGCCGACGCGAAAAAAATGGTGTGTTTAATCGTGCAAACGGATCAGGGTCATTTTACAGTCTGGTGGATCATCGTGTCCAACTGGATTCCAAATAAACCAACAGCTAAATATGTGCAGATTTAGTGATAAACTGATGTGAAAGATAATTTGCAGAGATCTAAAATAGGCCAGAAGGAATATATTGGGTTTGTAGTAGGGATGGGGAAAAGACCACCTACAGTGGTTAAAATAAACATATTTCTAAACATGCTGTTGACATGAAATTTTCACCAAATGCCAATAACAACCCAACTAATCCATACATGCAAAGAAACCAAAACAAATAAGTACAGAAATTAAGTTATGTGTAATAAAATAGAATGACACAGGGAAAAAGTATTGAACACGCTTATTAAAATTTAATAAATACTTCGTACTTTGTTGGTAATGAAGCTTCAAGATGTCTCCTGTATTGTCGCATGCTTTGCTCAATTGTGACTTTTGACCCGTCTCTATTGAACATGTCACCCAAAAATGGTGAGCCAAGACCAAGACCTTCAAGGGTCGAGTGCGAGTCAAGACGGAGTCTTTGGAGAGGTGAGACCGAGACCGAAAAACAAGTCTGTTTTCCAGAGCATGAATTTAATTCAACTTAACATCGCCCGAATAAGTATTCAAATTTGAAATTTCTGTAGCAGAGATGGGTTCAAGGGGTCCCAAGACCAAGGCCAGACTCGAGTACAACACTAGTTTGTAGTATTAAAGTGACCCCCCCCCCCCAAAAGATATGGAATGATGTCATTAATGTTACTTTTCATGACGTTTGCCTAGACACAAAAGTAGGCTGAACACTCATTGAGGACATTTACAGCTACGAACATTCAGGTCAGTCTAAGGTAAGGTGTACGATTACTACAGATATGCAAGCATTGCAGTTTTCACTACATTACAGAAGTACCCTGAGTTAGGGTTGGCAACCAACGAGGTAGAGTACTGGACAACTCCTAGGGGAGGTGATGGTCTACGCTGCAAAAACTGCCCCTCTCAAAATAAGCCAAATAATCGTAAATCTAGCCAAATTGTTTTGTATTAAGCAAAAAAAAAAAATCTGCCAATGGGGTAAAAAAAAATTTGCTTGGTCAGAATTCTCAAAACTAGCAAACATTTTCCCAAAATAAGACATTTTTTCTTATGTAAAAAATGCTTGACAAGATTATTTTTCTGTTTAGACAAAAAATAAGTCCAGTTTTCTTTAAACAAGTCTTTTTTACTTTCTTAGATATCAGCTTCTGCAGTGTAGTGGTTAAGCGTTAGGCTTGAGACCAGAGGATCTTTGGTTCAAATCCCAGCCTGACTGGAAAATCACTGAGGGCCCTTGGGCAAGGTCCTTAATCCCCTAGTTGCTCCCGGTGTGTAGTGAGTGCTTTGTATGGCAGCACCCTCACATCGGGGTGATTGTGAGGCATTATTGTAAAACGCTTTGAGCGTCTGATGCAGTTGGAAAAGCGCTATATAAATACAGTCCATTTGACGACAGCCACCTTCCGAAAGCAGCCACCTATCTGGTGCAGCCAGGTCAAAAATGGACATCCCCTTGGCCTTTTCCAGTTGATTAGCTCCTCGGTACTGAGGCACGTGCACACTGGATCATGATCAGGGAAGTTCCCCACATGGCAGAGCTCTCAAGTCTCGCTCATTTGGAGTGAGGCTCACGCTTTAAAGTGGTCCTATCAGGTCTCGCGCATTTGGCGTGAGACTCAACGTGTTGTCACGCTCTCATGTTAATGCATGACATTCTCCAACATTTGAACGCTATGACCTGCAAGACAAGATTCAGTGGAAAATAACTCCTTGAGCGTATCTCAACTTGAGAGCTCTTCCACATGGCCTTAATGTCATAGCTGAGATTCCCTCATTCTACAAGTCATGCACTTCATCCGACTCCACCTCAGTAGTTGTTTCTTTGACAGTCATTCCAAGGATACCCAATTGAGTCAGAGAGACCTACTCGCAAAGATATCCAGCCTTAGTTTTGGGTTGTCCTTGAACACCAGGATCCTGAAGACTTAGACTTTGTTCTCCTTCAAGGGTATTGTTGCCAGCGACCACTTCTGTCCAGCATCCTCATGACTCCATAAGCTTTTCCCAGGTGTTTTGTTGACCTCAAAGGCTGATGTCCAAGGGAAATGAAATTCACTGCTGAGATAAGGAAACAAGATCAACAGTTTCACCACAGATACACTTCTGGAATTCACTACAAACCTGAATCTTAGTTTGGGTCCAGGATGATCACAAACCTAGACATTCCAGCTCTTCGCTCAGCTTCTCAAGTCCCGTAGTCATCCCTAGTTCCATTTGTCCCAGTTGGACATCATAGCTGGCCTGTACACTGGTAATGCAAGTGTTGTGCAGAGGTGGAACAGAATCTTCCCAGTGAATTCTGGCATTCATCAAGGATGTGTGCTGGGTCCTACTGTGTTCAGTGCTTGAATGGACTGGGTGTTTGGTCAGGTTGTGGAGTCTGGCAGTTTGATGCCTTTGTTAGCAAAGAAAAGGTTCACTTACTGGACTTTGCAGGCCATGCTGTGGTGTTTGTGGAATCCATATGAAAGCTCACTGCCTCTGCATATTATTATTTTGGCTAATTATTGATTAAGATGTGAGTCAGTGATCCTTTCTCTTGTAGGTGTTCTATCTCCACGGGATTGAAAAGCTTCTGCAGCTCCTCAGCAGTGATAGCGAGGAGGTGCAGCACGCAGCCGCCGGGGCGCTACGCAACGTGGTTTTCCAGAGCAACGAGAACAAGATGGAGGTGAAGGAAAACACAGGCTTGGCCAAAATATTGCGGGCACTGAAGAGTAGCCGTGACACAGAAACCAGACGACAACTTACGGGTCAGTATTTTGTGAATGGCAAATGTGATTAATTAGAATAATTTTGTATTATAATTGTGTATTATTTGTACTTGCTAAATGCTTCCAATCTTGCGGTTTGTGGTATCTGTTGATTCAGTATCACGCTACTACAAACAAACTCAGGCAAACTGGTGAAGCCTGGAGGTAAAGAAGGTTGTTTGTTCACTCTTCAGCTGAATCAAATTTTGCATAAGGCCAATACCCACTCTGCCTTTCATGTGTGGTGCTTTTTTGTTTTGTTTTGTTTTAAAGTCTGAATCTTTCTGCACCTTATTGTTAGGTCTGCTGTGGAATCTGTCTTCCCATGACCTTTTGAAGGAACGCCTTTCCAGACAGGCTTTACCCGTCCTTACCCAGTCCGTCCTCGTCCCCAGTTCAGGCATTTCCGAGGGGGAGAATCCAAAAGATGACCTCCTAGCTGACAACGAGGTCTTCCATAATGCTACTGGCTGCCTGCGGTAGGTTACTTACTATTTAGCTTGAGGTAGACAGACGTCGCTGATGGGGTCTGATCAGCCTACTGGTACTGGAGGAAAAAAAACCTACAATGCTTAGCCTGAAGAAGAATTGATTGTACATTATAACTGAACCATCGGTGATCACACTGTTATCAGTGTGCATTATGGATGAGATTTCAATATAATAGTGAATGTTGGGCAGTAACTTGGCGACACAAATTAATGTGTCATCTTACAAAGAGCAAGGATTTGAAATGTGGCAACAAACAAAGTTTGATATCAGTGCCACCCAACTTGGAAAATACCTTGTCATTTACTTGCTAACTGATCCGAGAGCTTTAGTGAGTCTTACTGTATTTTTTGGAGTATAAGCCACATTTTATTAATAGTTTGAGAGGTCCTGCGACTTCTACTCTGGAAAATACAGTAATTGGTATTGCTGGAGTGGGTCCAAAGGTAGGCCTACCTTTGGACCCACTCCAGCAATACCAGTTGTCGTATTTTCTGGAGTACAAGTCCCAGGATCTCCCACACACTTAGTAAAATGTGACTTGTACGCCAGAAAATATGGCAATTGCAGTTCCTGGAACGGGTCCAAAGTTGGGCCATCGCCAAAAATTGCCTACCTTTGGACCCACTTCAGGAACAACAATTACCATATTTTCTGGAGTATAAGTTGCAGGACCTCCCAAAAGATTAGTAAAACATGACTTCTACTCTGGAAAACACAGTAACTGGTATTGCTGGAGTCGATCCAAATGTAGGCTATTTTTGGTGATAGCCTACCTTTGGACCCATTCCAGGAACTGCAATTGCCATATTTTCTGGTGTACAAGTCACATTTTACAAAGTGTCTTGGAGATCCTGGGACCTGTACTTCATAAAATACAGCAATTGGTATTGCTGGAGTGGAGTAGGTCCAAAGGTAGGCTACCTTTGGCAAAAGCCTTGCTGATACAGTAGTGTTCATAATAATAGTAGTGCTATGTGACTGAAAAGATTAATCCAGGTTTTGAGTATATTTCTTATTGTTACATGGGAAACAAGATACCAGTAGATTCAGTAGATTCTCACAAATCCAACAAGACCAAGCATTCATGATATACACACTCTTAAGGCTATGAAATTGGGCTATTAGTACAAAAAAAGTAGAAAAGGGGGTGTTCACAATAATAGTAGCATCTGCTGTTGACGCTACAAACTCAAAACTGTTATGTTCAAACTGCTTTTTTAGCAATCCTGTGAATCACTAAACTAGTATTTAGTTGTATAACCACAGTTTTTCATGATTTCTTCACATCTGTGAGGCATTAATTTTGTTGGTTTGGAACCAAGATTTTGCTTGTTTACTAGCGTGCTTGGGGTCATTGTCTTGTTGAAACACCCATTTCAAGGGCATGTCCTCTTCAGCATAAGGCAACATGATCTCTTCAAGTATTTTGACATATACAGACTGATCCATGATACCTGGTATGCGATATATAGGCCCAACACCATAGTAGGAGAAACATGCCCAAAGCATGATGCTTGCACCACCATGCTTCACTGTCTTCACTGTGAACTGTGGCTTGAATTCAGAGTTTGGGGGTCGTCTCACAAACTGTCTGCGGCCCTTGGACCCAAAAAGAACAATTTTACTGTCATCAGTCCACAAAATATTCCTCCATTTCTCTTTAGACCAGTTGATGTGTTCTTTGGCAAATTGTAACCTCTTCTGCACATGTCTTTTATTTAACAGAGGGACTTTGCGGGGGATTCTTGCAAATAAATTAACTTCACACAGGCGTCTTCTAACTGTCACAGGACTTAAAGGTAACTCCAGACTGTCTTTGATCATCCTGGAGCTGATCAATGGGTGAGCCTTTGCCATTCTGGTTATTCTTCTATCCATTTTGATGGTTGTTTTCTGTTTTCTTTCACGCGTCTCTGGTTTTTTTGTCCATTTGAAAGCATTGGAGATCAATGTAGATGAACAGCCTATAATTTTTTGCACCTGCGTATAAGTTTTCCCCTCTCCAATCAACTTTTTAATCAAACTACGCTGTTCTTCTGAACAATGTCTTGAACGTCCCATTTTCCTCAGGCTTTCAAAGAGAAAAGCATGTTCAACAGGTGCTGGCTTCATCCTTAAATAGGGGACACCTGATTCACACCTGTTTGTTCCACAAAATTGCCGAATTCACTGACTGAATGCCACACTGCTATTATTGTGAACACCCCCTTTTCTACTTTTTTTACTAATAGCCCAATTTCATAGCCTTAAGAGTGTGCATATCATGAATGCTTGGTCTTGTTGGATTTGTGAGAATCTACTGAATCTACTGGTACCTTGTTTCCCATGTAACAATAAGAAATATACTCAAAACCTGGATTAATCTTTTTAGTCACATAGCACTACTATTATTCTGAACATTACTGTATGAAGGTGGCGCTTTGAGGCCTCTTGAACTTACTTGGAACAATTAAACTGTGACAGTAGATGGCTTGGATTACGGAGGCTCTACCAGTCCTAAGGAGGTTCGATCGCAAAAGGTGCCCTTTGAGACTTGAGGTGCACCTAGAAGGATTATCAAGGTGCTATGCCAGTTGCAAATGAAGCTTTTTATACTAATTTAATTAATAATAAGCACAGTTTAGACTCTTATTTGATACAAGTACCCAAGGAATTGATTTGCAGTAGGATTTGGACCAAATGTGGCGCAGACATTTGATACCACACATGATATTTAGACAGATATCACCTGTTGATAAAATAGCACACAACACACAAACTCTGACCCTAAGAATGAATAATTCAGCGAGCCTTCTCTCCCAGAAGTGGTGGCACTCAGTCCTGGTCAGTTCATCCTATCAGGTTCCACTGATCATGTTCCCAACCTTTTGAGTAATGTTTCTCCCTCCTTTGGATGAGAAAAGTGCTGAGTTTCCTCGTTGTACAGAAGAACCTGTTTGTATGAGTGAACGTTCATTGTTGGATTCATTTCACTGAGAATGTTTTATTGCACCAAAATGTCACGTCTACTGGTGCAAAACAGCCCAGAAGGTTCAGCTATTAATTTGTACAGTTGTGTAGCTGACATAAGGTCCTTACAGGTGGTCCATAGTCTGTTCCTAGAATTTTTAAGTTATTTCCACAGCTTCTATATGAAAGTGTGCTCGGCCTTGATATGTACATAAAATTATAAAATCTGTATCCAACCACACAACATCCTCAGCTTCCTGTGGAACTAGGATTTAAAAGATGAATGATAGTCATAGATTTTAAAGGGATTTATTATGACATAACCAAAGAAAATGCTTAATGCTGCGTTTACACATAGGCAGGATGCGTTAGGAATGTCATATTTGCATCATTCGTGGCACATTCCTGACATTTTTTTTTCACAATTGTATTTATTGAAGTTTTTAGTTTTACAATAGGCAAAAACAGTATACAGAGACAGTATATACAGAAAGAATATGAATAATAATAATACAACAAAACATAACCCCTCCCTCCCCTCCCCTACACTCAAAAAAGTTAGTTTCTACATATCAGTCTTTTACAAATCGTAGAAAGGGCATCCAAATATCTTTGAAGTCTTCTATATTTCCTTTGGCCACATAGGTTAATTTTTCAAGAGCCAAGTTGCTCGATGTCAGGTCCATCCATTGCTTGACCCCAGGTTTCTCAGTGTCTTTCCATTTCAGAGCAGTTACCAGTTTTGCTTGTATCAGGCTAAAGTTGATGTTTTCTCTTTTTTGCATCACATTTAAAGTTAGTGGGATATATTTGTAGTATACACAATTTATCATCAAGGGGAATTTTACAATCAGTTATATCAGAAATTATTGTAGATATTTGTTGCCAGAAAATAATAATTTCTTCACACTGCCACATGCAGTGATACAGTGTTCCTTCTTCTTTACCACATTTTATACAATCATCAGGGATATTGGGGTTAAAATGGTTCAATTTTACTGGAGTGATATACGTTCTGAACAACCACTTGTACTGTAATAGTCTGAATCTTGTATTGACTGTTTGTTTTTGGGCACTTAAACAGGAATTATTCCACGCTTCAACAGTAATGTCACTTTTCATATCAGATCTCCAACTTGCAGATATGAATTACTGCTGTCCTTTGATGCTTCCAACAAGATATTATAACATTTGGAGAGAAGGCCTCTGTTCTTATTATTCACAGCAATATTCTCTATAGTGGATAATGGGGGCTCTGTTGTACCTTTCAATAATTTGGTGACAAAACTTCGAATCTGGAGGTATTTTAAAAAATGGTTCTTGGGCAAGTTATATTTTGTTGTTAACTGTTCAAAAGACATCAGCACTCCATCATTGTACAGGTCTTGAACTTTACATATACCTTTTTTCATCCACATTTTAAAGCCCATGTCGGCACGTCCCGGTTTAAACTCCCTATTGCCCCAGATCGGTGATAGAGCAGAGAGCCCAGACACCTCATTCAAAGCAACATGTGCCTGATGCCAAATTGATATACTGTTTCTAACAAATGGATTATTTGTGTTTTTAAGCAATTGTTTAGTTTTGGCTGAGTAAAGGTAAGATTGCAATGGCAAATCTGTTATGCTTTGTTCAATGTGCATCCATGAAGGAATATCCTTTTGGGCAAAGTAAGAAGTAGCGGCACACAGCTGAGCTGCCCAGTAATACAGCATCATGTTAGGGAGTCTGAGCCCTCCACGGTCGTAGGGTACATACAGAAGAGAAAGACGTAACCTTGGGCACTTGTTATTCCAGATGAATTTAATTATACTTTTGTTTAACGAGGAAAACAAGAGTTAGTAATGTGTAGAGGAATAGATTGAAAAAGATAAAGAAACTTTGGAAGAATTGACATTTTAATAATATTGATACGAGCTATCATGGAAATTGGCATTGCATCCCATCTATCTAATGAGTCCAGAACTTTTTGTACTAAAGGATCATAATTTAACGCAATTATTTTCTTTAAATCGGGAGTAATCTGTATTCCCAAATAGGTGAAGCTGTCATAAGTGCACGTAAACCGTGTTTGAATAGGTGGGTTATTTTTATTCGGAAATAACAGGGAGCTCTTTGCCTGGTTAACTTTGTATCCTGAAAAATGACCAAAATTTTGTAAAATATTACTTACTGTGTAAATGGACCTTTCCAGATCACTGAGAAATAAAACTATATCATCGGCAAATAAAGACAAACGGTGATCTGTTTCTCCTATTTTAATCCCTGACATTTTGGGGGAGTTGCGAATAGCCATAGCAAGTGGCTCAATAGCAAAAATAAATAACAGTGGACTTAGGGGACAGCCCTGGCAAGTTGATCGAGAAAGTTTTATGGGTTTTGACATCTGCTTATTAGTTATTATTTTGGCCACTGGTTCAGTGTATAATAACTGAATCCATTTCAAATATTTTTCTCCAAAACCAAATCTCTTAAGGGTCTCAAAAAGGTATCTCCATTCAATTCTGTCAAACACCTTTTCAGCATCTAACGATAGAAAGGCGTGGTCAATGGCTAAATGTTTTTCATGTAATATGTTTAAAAGTCTGCGAGTGTTGTGAAAGGCTTGCCGATCATGAACAAATCCATTTTGATCATTACAAATTAATTTTTGGATATGGGTCTCAATTCTCTGGGCCAAAGCTTTACATAAAATTTTGGTGTCACATGACAGTGATATGGGGTGATACGACCCCATGTCTGTTTGAGGTTTGCCTGGTTTTAAGATGACAGAAATGGTTGCCATTCTCAGGGATGGTGGAAGAATACCTTTTTCATATGACTCATTAAATATCTGAAGTAAATGGGGTAACAATATATCTGGCAATTTCTTATAAATTTCTATCCAGAGGCCATCTGGGCCCGGAGCTTTGCCGCTGTTCATATGTCTGAGCGCTTCTTTAAGTTCTTCAGTATTTAGCTTTTCATCTAAAGTATTTTTAATCACCTCAGAGAGAGTTGGAAAATTTAGGTTATCCAGAAATTGATTTTGTGTATCTTCATCTTGAGGATATTCAGAGCTGTACAACTCTTCATAATATTCAGCAAAGGCATTGTTTATTCTTGTTGGGTCCACAATATTTTCTCTATTTTTTAATGTAATTGAGTTGATGGCTCTATTGGATTGAATTTTTTTTAAGTCGCCAGGCCAAGAGCTTTCCTGCCTTCTCTCCCTGGTCGTAATAGGACTGCTTCAACCATAATAAATTAGCTGCAATTTTAGCAGTGCTGAGTTCATTGTTTTCAGACTTTAACAATAGAAGCTTCTTATATTTTTTTTTCGTTATCGTGATGGTGAAATAATTGGTTTTGCAATTCTTTAATCTGTTTATCTATATCCTTTAATTTATTCACATGCGATTTAGATTTACTTCTGGTGTAGCTTATTATTTCCCCCCCTTATACAGGCCTTAAATGCTTCCCATTTAATTCATGTGTTAGTTTGGTCTGTGTTGAAAGAAAAGTAGTCAGTTATTTTCTCTTCGAGAAATTTCTCAAATTCTACTGTTTTAAGCCATTTAGCCTGAAAACGGAATGGCAGAGGATTAGAAACATAATTGGGAATTTGAATGGATAAAACAACTGAGGTGTGGTCAAATAATAATATTGATTCATAGTTGCAGCTCTGAACCATAGATACCAGGCTGGGGGATATCAAAAAGAAATCAATACGTGAGTATGTTTTATGGGTACTGGAAAAACAGGAAAATTCTTTTTTATTAGGGTTAAGTTGTCTCCGAATGTCTACTAAATTAAGGCCCCTCATGAACTTTACAATAGTTTTTCTAGCTTGTTGGTGGGAGGTGTCCGAGCTATTAGATCTATCAACTGTAGGGTTTATCACACAGTTAAAATCACCTCCAATGATAAACTGACCATTATAGGATGACAAAGATAAAAAGAAATGTTGGTAGAAAGCTGGTTCATCTCCATTAGGAGCATATAAACAGACTAAGTTTACTAAAGTAGAAATGATGGTGCCACTGAGTATAATGAATCTCCCGGAAGGATCTAAATATTTATCTCTTAATTGAAAAGGAATGGATTTATGGATGAGTATCGAGTGAGAAGTAAAACTAGAGGAAAATACCTGACCTGGCCATCTGGACTTTACCCAGTTAATGTCTTTATTAAGCAAATGGGTTTCTTGTAAGAAGCATATTGAGCTTTTTATTTGTTTTAATCCGCCCAATACTTGCTTAAGTTTAACAATTTTGTTAAGTCCACGTACATTCCACGTGGAAATGTCTATAGTTGAGCTACTTAACATATTCATTTTTAGCATTTGTATTAACCAAAGAAAGTCGTCCCCCTTTTACAATAACCAACTTACGTAGAAACATCAGTAACTGAACGCTTTGAGTGTAGTTCCCTAAATCAGCCCCACACACATTTCCCCAAACGAAATGTGTTCTTGAACATTTCTAAACTAAGAACTTCGGGTATGTAAAACATTTCATCCACAATGTGGGTAACGTGTAACTGTGCAAACATAACTCGTGTCGTGTGCTCGTTAAACATCAGACACTGACCAGCGTGATAGTCACGCCAGCCCCCGTTGCTCTCCTATCAGAAATATACAAGTCGCCAATGCAAAAATATATGAGATTATTTAGTGTAAAGTAACAAATGTCAGAAAATACTGGAGACAAAGCAAAGAATGTCACTTACTCAGTTGTAATTATAGTCCCTTTTTCCAAAGTGATAAATGATTATTTTAGTCCACAGTCCCCATCTTCACTTTCTTCACGTATTCTTCCGCTTCTTCTTTTGATCTGAACACAACACGTCTGTCGTGTGTGATGATGAGCTGGGCTGGGTATATAATTCCGTGGCAGATGTTCAATGCACGAAGCTCGGCTTTAATTCTGTCGAAGCGCCGCTGCAGCTTGCGGGTCTCTGGCGATATGTCAGGGAACAAGCTGAGTCGATGCTCCCCGTAAAACACTTCTTTCGCCCTCTTGACTGCGGCCACGGTGGTCTCACGATCTCTGTAGTTCACGAACTTCATAATCATCACTCTTGGTGTTGTAGCTCTTGGGTTGACTGGCCCAATCCTGTGCGCCCTCTCGATAATGGGAGGCGATGAGAAACAATCACCGAGCGTATCCTTGAGCCATTTCTCCAAGAACCCGCACATGTCTTTTCCTTCGGATTTTTCTGGTAATCCCACCAGCCGGAGATTTGACCGTCTACTTCTGTCCTCCAAGTTGGTTATCTTGGTGCACAGATCTTTCACAGTTTGTTCAAGTTGGAGCAACTTTTCCCTTCACAGAGTTCACATCATCTTCGGCTTTCGATATCCGCTCTTCTGCCTTATCAATCCTTCGTGAATGCGCTTGCCGATCCACTTTTATGCTTCGGATTGCTTCCAGTGTGGCGGTAGATTGTTTTTCTATGTTGGTCCGTAGTTGGTGAATAGCGTCAAGAATTTCAGTGTTGGTTGTTCCATGACTCGTTTATTCAAAGTGGGCGAGTTGAGGCGGCTCCGTCGTGCTAGCAGTAGTTGTAGCAGTGCTAGCTTCGGTGCTTGTTGGGGTTGTTCTTGCAGGTTGCTGTCCAGATTTAGCAACTTTCGGAGGCATATTGAATGGGTAAAAAGGCAGTGTAAGACTACCTGATAGTGTTGTCCGGTCAGGAGAGAAATAAAATATTTATATCAAGGATTCAGGTGCGAGCACTCTCACATGCGACTATCTACCAAGACGCCATAACCGGAAGTCCATTGCTGACATTCTTAACGTGACTTAACGCATCTGAATAAGTTTCTTAATAGTGCGTGTTGTTGCATCATATTCGTGATTTCCATGGAGCATGTTTTTGGATGTCAAAGAATCTTCCACGAATGTCACACACCACCCTCATTTTGCCTCATGTTGTGGAGGTTGCAACTGAGCGTGTTGATCCATCGTGATTAGTGATGATCCTTAATAGAGCATGACAGTGTTCTTCTCTGACGTGCGCACAATTAAACCCTGCTGCACAGCATTCAGTTTCATTGCTGCAGTATGCTGAAGAAGGACAGTGACACCAAGTCGGCTAAAAGTTTTGTTCCAGTGCTCCTCAGCGCGCTCCTGCAGGTGTTCCACCTGTTACATGTGACTGATATTTGGGAAAACGAGTGAGACGAGAGCTGCGTGAAGCCACACATCTGGCTCTGTCTATCTCCTCCTCCTCTCTGTGCCACTCCATGGCACAGAGCCTAACTAAGCATGTAGTCACAAAATTCTTCTGTTGTGGATTTTGAGGAGCAAACTGAAGCAATCTGAATATGGGGGTGTGTGTGGAGACAATTGGCCTCATTCACAACGTGACAGAACTCAACGATACGCTGTTACACGCGATAGTGCACAACAACGCGGAACATTATACTTGTCCGTGCATAATGCTTCCTGATAATTCTCCAGCAACACGTGCCATTAATCGTAACGCGTGGTAAAAGGTTCCAGCAGTTCCTGAGGACACTTCACGCCTCTGCCCCAAATCATCACATTCATGATCAACGGCCAAGAATGTATACTTTGTGGCATTCATGGCATGCCATTATGTGTAAACACCACATACTTTTCAACCACTTTCATGTTTGTCGTATTTGGACATGGTAGCTATTTACAATCATTATGTCTTCTTGTTTGTCATCCTCTAAATGGCTGAACCCTAAAATTTTGGCTGAATTTGCATGCACAGCTTCTTCTGTGTTGAGTTCCAAACCTGTATGATATGGAGTTAAAAAAAGAAGAAGCTCTTTTTGTTCTAAGAGTGACACCTGTGACATTTTCTCACATGGACAATTTTCAGCTTAGACTTTGAAGAATTTTTAATACGTAATATAAACTATTTTCAGTTGTTTCAATTATATACATTTACTTAATAGAAATTATTTTTTATTGTAGAATATTATATATTTATTTATTAGACGATTTTTATTTTACATTTACATTATTGATCGGTATGGCTAGTATTTATATTGTGTATTTGTATTGATATTACTATTTGCAAACTGTTTTTCTTTTTTCCACTTTTGATACTGTGTGCTTCTTACCCTGTGTGCTACTATACAATGCTGCTGGAACCTCAATTTCCCTGAGGGAGTCTTTCCAAGGGATCAATAAAGTTCTGTCTATTCTAATTTTCAGTATTAGAAAATAATATAATTACATATACCATACATTTATATTGTGAAGTAAAATCTACGTTATGATGTTATATATGCAAATTTAAACAATTAAGAAATAATAATATTGCTGCCATACTTGTTTACAAAAGTATTCTTCTGAATACAATGTTTGAACAATATGATGCACACTTACACTGTTGTGCTTCTGATTTCAGGGTAGATTAGTGCATATAGTTGTATATTAATATAGATAAAATTATTATTCATATTCAGTGTGTGTGTATTGTAGTAAGAAATAGGAATACATACAGAAGTGTTAATTAGGCCCCGAATTTGTCTACATTTCAACAGCCACACTTGAAGAACGCTAATAAGAATTTTCATGTTCACATTATGTGTGTTTACTGTCACAGATATGATGACATATTGATAACTGTGGTTGTGATTTGCAAACACTTCATTGACAAATATAATTAATTTGCAATTTAAAAAAGCTGTATTGCACATATCTGAGTCAAACACACAAATGTGCCTTCAGCTCGAGTGTTTTGGTCTCGTTTCCAGAAATTTAAGCTCTGCTGGTCCAGACGGTCGGAGAGCAATGAGAGATTGTGAGAATCTTATCGACTCGCTGGTCTACTACGTCCGAGGAACCATCGCCGACTATAAAGCAGACGACAAGGTGAGAGCAAGTGTGTGACTTCATGTCCGTGTGTGTGTGTGTGTGTGTGTGTGTGTGTGTATACAGCACGCCATGTGGTGCAGAATTTCACATTTCATGTGTCTCCTCTGTAGTCGGCGGAAAACTGCGTGTGTATCCTGCACAACCTGTCCTACCAAATCGAGGCAGAGCTCCCCAAGAAATACTTCAAGGATTTTGGAGAATCTCAGCTTAATTTGGCTCCAAAGCCAAAGTCTCTGGGCTGTTTCACTTATCGCAGCGCCAAGATCACAGAGGTACTCCACCCCACCTCCGCCCTGACATTTATCCACCTTGACACTACACAAGACGTTCTCGAGGTCCAGGATTTGAGAGCGATCGTCATCAAAAATGGCTTAAGTGTGGCTGCAGCAACCTTGCTCTTTTGTGTGATTTGCAGAGAGGAAAAGAAACAAATTGCGCTCAAAACAAGCGCTATCATAGATTTTTGACATCAGATCTGGATCCGAATCACCTCCAAAATTCAATAGAGTCTTCCATGCTCTAATATCTATCTGTGGTGAAAATTTGATGAGAATCAATGAAGTAATTTTGAAGTAATCCTTCAAATCCTATATAAAGTGAAATCTTGATCTGGATCTAGATCACCTCCCAAATTTAATGGATTCTTCCATGGACTAATATGTATCTGTGTTGAAAATTTTGTCAAAATCCGTGCAGTAGTTTTGATGTAATCCTGCTAATAGTAATCCTTCAAAGCCGAATATAAAGTGGAACTTGATCCATAATCCGGATCCAGATCACCTTCCAAATTTAATGGAGTCTTCCATAGCCTAATATGTATCTGTGGTGCAAATTTGGTGAGAATCTGTGAAGTAGTTTTGAAGTGATCCTTCACAGCATATATAAAGTGAAATCTTGATCCGGATCCAGATCACCTTCCAAATTTAAAGGATTCTTCCATGGCCTAATATGTATCTGTGTTGAAAATGTTGTCAAAATTCATGCAGTAGTTTTGATGTAATCCTGCTAATAGTAATCCTTCAAAGCCTATATAAAGTGAAACTTGATCCATAATCCGGATCTGGATCCAGATCACCTTCCAAAATTAATGGAGTCTTCCGTGGCCTAATTTATATCTGTGGTGCAAATTTGGTGAGAATCTGTGAAGTACACTCAACAAAAATATAAATGCAACACTTTTGGTTTTGCTCCCATTTTGTATGAGATGAACTCAGATCTAAAACTTTTTCCACATACACAATATCACCATTTCCCTCAAATACTGTTTACAAACCAGTCTAAATCTGTGATAGTGAGCACTTCTCCTTTGCTGAGATAATCCATCCCACCTCACAGGTGTGCCATATCAAGATGCTGATTAGACACCATGATTAGTGCACAGGTGTGCCTTAGACTGCCCACAATAAAAGGCCACTCTGAAAGGTGCAGTTTTATCACACAGCACAATGCCACAGATGTCGCAAGATTTGAGGGAGCGTGCAATTGGCATGCTGACAGCAAGAATGTCAACCAGAGCTGTTGCTTGTGTATTGAATGTTCATTTCTCTACCATAAGCCGTCTCCAAAGGCGTTTCAGAGAATTTGGCAGTACATCCAACCAGCCTCACAACCGCAGACCACGTGTAACCACACCAGCCCAGGACCTCCACATCCAGCATGGTCACCTCCAAGATCGTCTGAGACCAGCTACTCGGACAGCGGCTGAAACAATCGGTTTGCATAACCAAAGAATTTCTGCACAAACTGTCAGAAACCGTCTCAGGGAAGCTCATCTGCATGCTCGTCGTCCTCATCGGGGTCTCGACCTGACTCCAGTTCGCCGTCGTAACCGACTTGAGTGGGCAAATGCTCACATTCGCTGGCGTTTGGCACGTTGGAGAGGTGTTCTCTTCACGGATGAATCCCGGTTCACACTGTCCAGGGCAGATGGCAGATAGCGTGTGTGGCGTCGTGTGGGTGAGCGGTTTTCTGATGTCAATGTTGTGGATCGAGTGGCCCATGGTGGCGGTGGGGTTATGGTATGGGCAGGCGTCTGTTATCAATCAATCAATCAACTTTTTTCTTATATAGCGCCAAATCACAACAAACAGTTGCCCCAAGGCGCAATGGACGAAGAACACAGGTGCATTTTATTGATGGCATTTTGAATGCACAGAGATACCGTGACGAGATCCTGAGGCCCATTGTTGTGCCATACATCCAAGAACATCACCTCATGTTGCAGCAGGATAATGCACGGCCCCATGTTGCAAGGATCTGTACACAATTCTTGGAGGCTGAAAATGTCCCAGTTCTTGCATGGCCGGCATACTCACCGGACATGTCACCTATTGAGCATGTTTGGGATGCTCTGGACCGGCGTATACGACAGCGTGTACCAGTTCCTGCCAATATCCAGCAACTTCACACAGCCATTGAAGAGGAGTGGACCAACATTCCACAGGCCACAATTGACAACCTGATCAACTCTATGCAAAGGAGATGTGTTGCACTGCATGAGGCAAATGGTGGTCACACCAGATACTGACTGGTATCCCCCCCAATAAAACAAAACTGCACCTTTCAGAGTGGCCTTTTATTGTGGGCAGTCTAAGGCACACCTGTGCACTAATCATGGTGTCTAATCAGCATCTTGATATGGCACACCTGTGAGGTGGGATGGATTATCTCAGCAAAGGAGAAGTGCTCACTATCACAGATTTAGACTGGTTTGTGAACAATATTTGAGGGAAATGGTGATATTGTGTATGTGGAAAAAGTTTTAGATCTTTGAGTTCATCTCATACAAAATGGGAGCAAAACCAAAAGTGTTGCGTTTATATTTTTGTTGAGTGTAGTTTTGAAGTAATCCTTCAAAGCCTATATAACGTGAGATCTTGATCCAGAATCCGGATCTGGATCCAGATCACCTCCCAAATTTAATGGAGTCTTCCATAGCCTAATATGTATCTGTGTTGAAAATTGTCAAAATCCATGCAGTATTTGTGACGTAATCCTGCTAAAAGACATACAAATAAATAAACGCCGGTGATTGGATTACGTGCTTGGTGGACATAAGAATATCAAAAACAATTCTGATTTATCTCTTGGCTTTCTCCTGTTTTTTAGTGAATGTACAGAATGTTGATGCTACAATATTTGGTGATGTGAAATTCAAAAATCCATCAGAAAAGAACAAAAAAGTCAAAAATGACTAGAACAGTAGCTGGCAGTGTGAAGTAAAAGAAGCTGCTGTTTCCTCCTAGCACCTGGAGCAACAGTGCCCCCTGCTGGAGGAGAAGGCCAACCCCCGTGGCATAGAGTGGCTGTGGAGCGCCATCACGATACGAATGTACCTGTCGCTGATGGCCCGCAGCGTGCGCCACCACACCCAGGAAGCCGCCATGGGGGCCCTACAGAACATCACCGCCGGACATGGAGTGGTAAGACACCAAATTCACCGCGACTGGAGCAGCTCTCACCTTTGAGTGGCGTGAAATCCTCTGTGGTCCAACAGGTGACCGAAGCCATCGCCCACACCATTGTTCAGCGGGGAAAACGGCCTTCATCACATCAGGAAGATGCTGCAGGAGGGTGAGCGGGATGTGAAGATTACCGCCGTGTCGCTCATAAAAAACCTGTCGCGCTACAGGACCCTGCACCCTGACATTGGTAAACCATTAAATATGAGAGATGCTGACGTTTTGATCTCTTCATTACATAAGATTTTCTACTAGTGATGTATAACACGCGCAAGCAACAAGTGCGGATGAAGGGGTGGCAAGATCTCAAGTTCAATGTAGTCCCCCTAGTTTCAGAGGCCACAAGTAATTGGACAGTCTAAAAACTAGACCATAACTACTTTCCAATTAAATTTTACCTCAAGTGGAAAAAAATTTCAAGGTCAAAGTCCTGTCAGAAGAGGCTTTTCATATGCTAAATAAGATGTGATCAAATATCCGGAGTATGTATTTTGTTCATGCACTTGAATCGAAGGGATTTTTTTTGTGGTGTTGTCGTGGTCAACACACAGCTTTTTTGTTTCTGAATTCTTTTTCAGACAATTTTCACAGGACATTGGTTCTCTTTGCTATGCACAATTTCTCATTGCTTTTTGGCACTTGGTTTCCGGAAGACAGACAAACAGGCATAAAATTGGAACCTCCATCCAATTTTGGTTGTGCAGGTAAATCCATAACAGAAAAATGACAGAATGATTGAGGCACGTTTGATTGAGATATAATGCAAAATGAACACCAAATGGGCTTCTTAACATTAAATCCAAAAAAAATCCCCAATCTGGATCAGATCCAGATCAAACTTTGTCAGTCAGTAGTAACTGCCAGTCTGCACCTCACTTTCAAATATGACAGTGATTGGGGCACATTTGATTAAGATATAATGTAAAATATACATTAAATTGGGTTTTCAGCGTTAAATGACCTAAAAATCTATAATCTGGATCAGATCCTGATCAAACTTTGTCAGGTGATAGTGAGCGCCAGTCTGCACCCCACTTTCAAATATGACAGTGATTGGGGCATACATTAAGATCTTACGTTAAGATATAATGTAAAATATACGTTAAATTGGGTTTTCATTGTTAAATGGCCTAAAAATCTGTAATTTGGATCAGATCTGGATGAAACTTTTATTTGATATCATCCTACATTACACTGTGAAATAAGAAAGAAATGTGACCTTTTTTGACAGTTATAAATTTTTGAAAATTTGTTCAATGCTAAAGATAGAGATTTTTCCAAGCTTTTTCCTCACTTTGACCTATGACCTTGAAAATTGAATAAATTCTTGCCTATCAGGATATGAATCCTGTAAAAAAAATTATAATTATTGTAAAATATTATTATAAATTGTGGGCTCCAGGCTGTTCAGAAACAGAGGTGCAAACATAAGTTTGTCCGGAGGACGCCGTTCACAAAAGCTGGCCGTACAAGGAGTGAGGGAAGCCACCAAGACACCCACGACCATTATGAAAGAGTTATAGGCTTTAGTGGGTGTGACTGGAGAAACTGTGCACAGTGCAGCTTTTGTCTGTTGCGTCACAGCTTCACGGTGAAGTGGAACAAAGAATTTTCTTGAATTTTGTCCATCAGTTGCAAGAAGGCACAAAGGAGACTCAAGTCTAGATCTGGTTGATCTGGTTGCTTGAATTAAAGGTTATGTTTGCTACTTAAGTTACCACTGGGATCTAGCCAGGCTCAAAAGTACATTTATGTTTCTGAAAACTGTGGCTTTAGGTTTAACCGACCTGGTTAACCCGTTAACTAGGCTTCGTATTTCGCCCACGATGGGGTTCTTCATATTCGGTACCAAACTGCCTGCATGTGTTGGTTATTCTGGTCGAGTTCCAACATGTAATACCTTAGTTCAACTTGTCGCACCTCGCAGACATAATTTTTGTTTCCATTTGGATCAGTCCACCGCTGTAACTTGCACTCGAGTTGCCTCTTGCTCTTTGTTGATCACATTTTTCACCGTCACTCTTAAGTCAAGCAGGTGTTGCCGGAGGTGGTGGAGATGATACCCAGTGATGACACCGAGCTGCCCACGGAGGCGACCGTGTCTTTGTGCAACATCCTCGTCAACCTCAGCCAGACCGACACGCAGAACGTCAGAGCCATCGTCAACCACGGCGCCCTCCCAAAGGTCATCAGCATCAGCAAATTGGACAGCGGGTTAGTCCTCATCATTAACCCTGAGAAGAGACTGCTGGTCCACGTGACTGAAATGAGTGAAATTCAGTTTCTGTCTTCTTTCCTTTGAAGAGAATTCCCCCCATTTTAAAGAACCACGGCTATTAAACAGTTGACTGTTGAGCTGTTTCTTATCCAGGTGTGTTATTTATTTCCTTGTTATTTCATTTGCAAAGTCGTCAGACAAAAGAGATCGCTGCAAAAACTGTCCCTCTCAAAATAAGCCAAATAATCCAAAATCTATCCAAATTGCCTTGTGTTAAGCAAAAAAAAAAAAAAAAATCTGCCAATGGGTAAGAAAAATGAATTCTCAAAACTAGCAAAATGTCTAGGCTCTTAATCCAAATGTGCCTTAAAAATACAGACAGACAGAATTCTTATTTTAAGATTGGTCTCTGTCTTAAAATAAGGAAAACAATCTTGTTCCTTTGCTTGGGTGATTTGAAATCCATTGTCTTTCCTTGTTACTGGTTAAATACAGCTTGATATTGGCTGGAAAAACTAAAGAAAATGTGAGACATTTTCCCAAAATAAGACATTTTTTCTTACGTAAGAAAAAAAAATGCTTGACAAGATTATTTTTGTATTTAGACAAAAATTAAGTCAAATTTTCTTAAAAAAAAAAGTGTTTTTTTTTTTTTGTTTTTTTTTTAGATGTCCGTTTTTACAGCGATCAAGTTAATTGAAAGTGTTCAAGCCCCATTCCCACGTCCACAACTTTGACCGCAACTGTCAAATTTTTTTGTGGTGAATCTTGACCACATCCTGTAAGATGTCTCTCTGACCTCATGAACAAGAAACACCATGATTTAGTGCAACACCAGCAAGACTCTAAGTTTGCATGAGGCACTGTTGCGATTCTCTCAAGGCTCCGTCGTGGTTGACCTTGAAGACGGCTGCAAGACTGCAGGACAACTTCTTCAAGGGGATCTGTAAAGGTTTGATCCAAGTTTACACCCGATTGAAACAGTTTTGGTGGCATCTTGTAGCTTTGTCAAGAGTGCACAAAACTCACCAAGACATCTCAAAGACTATCCCTAGAACCCAAGAACCCACCATGATTTGACGGTTGTGATGGTGTCCTGGTGAGTCATGATGGTACAAGATGTTGCCAAAGCTGCTTAAAACCATTGTGAACTATTGTGGAAGTTTTAAAAATACTCTTGCTGTTGACCTGCTGTCTTGCTTTATCCTGCTGCACTCTTGGATATGCCTGTCAAGTTGGGGTTCCAGACCAGGTATTGGTCAATCATGATTAAGTCTCTTTGATGTCGTAATGGGTTGTGGTGTTGTAGAGTCTTGAGATCATTTTTATACAGGACTTGCTCAAGATTCAAGATCTACGTAGGAACAGAGAACATCTTCATTTAAATCGATAAGGGGTGTAGAAAGAATGACAAACCTGCAGAAAGCAAACTGACTTTACACAAAGAAGACCATCACTGCATCTTAGTACTTAACTTTGCTAAGTACATACTACCCAACCGTTAGCAAAGTACGCCGCTATTATCTTACCATATCTTAGTGGCAAACATTTCTGTTTTGCAAGGGTCAACGTTTTAAAACTATCACAGTAACTTGGACACCACTGTTGCTTTCATGTCGTTCTACTATGTTCTTTGAATTTTCCTGGGAAATTCTTCTTCTTTAGTGGCCAGTCTCCAGCTGCCACATGGAATAGCGTTGTGAGTCCTTTTACACACTATAGAGGTAGTTACTCATCTGCGTACCATTCGACTATGATTGAATGCATACTGAGTATTCAGATACCCTATGAATTGATGTACCCCAATGTACAGTACGCTAGCTTGCGTATTCGAAGGCATCACATGACTGCTCTGAAGGAGTTACAAGCTGCAGTGTCTGTGATCGGATAATTACTTTTAATGGATTTTACTAATTTATTAATTAACTTAATTTAATCAATTTATAACACGCCAAATTACAACAAAAGTTGCCTCAAGGCGCCTCACACAAAACGGTTCAAAATCAAATTTAAAATAAGTGAGTAAATTAAAAGATTCAATTGTACAATTAAAAAAACAAAATAATAAAACAGATTAAAAAACTATTCATAAGAAAGGAATTAAAAATATGTTTTTAGTCTTGACTTAAAAATGTCCATGGAATCTGAGTGCCTCACGGTCGTAGGGAGACTGTTCCATAGAGCGGTGCACTATAAAAGAAGGCTCTTTGACCCACTGATGACTTATTCACCCTAGGAACACACAGTAGTTTTTTTATGACTGTTTATAAGGAGTGAGAAAGAATAATCTGGTGTTTACATTTCCTAGTTATGGACCAACCAGAGCCAGTCAGGCAGCATGCCTCCTGCTCCACACCATGTGGAAACACACCGACCTGCATGGAGCCTTCCGGAAGGTGAGTTTTCGCTGTGTCGCACATTTTTTTCTGTATGTGGAGCTTAACGTGTCTCTGTGTAGCACATGTGCACACCACAGGCTGTGCTACTACTTAACAAAGCTTAACACTGCAAAAACTGATATCTAAGATAGTAAAAAAAGTTTAAAGAAAATTTTTGTCTAAATAGAAAAATAATCTTGTCAGTCATTTTTACATAAGAAAAAAATGTCTTATTTTGGGAAAATGTATCTCACTTTTTCTTACGTTTTTCCAGCTGATATCAAGCTTTATTTAACCAATAACAGGGAAAGGCAATGGATTTCAAATCATCCAAGCAAAGGAACAAGATTGTTTTCCTTATTTTAAGACAGAGGCTAATCTTAAAATAAGATTTCTATCTAGTTTAAAGCACATTTCCATTATTCAGTGCCTAGACATTTTGCTAGTTTTGAGAATTCTAACCAAGTAAATTTTTCTTACCCCACTGGCAGTTTTTTTTTTTTTTTGCTTAATACAAGACAATTTGGCTAGATTTTTGTTTATTTGGATTATTTTGAGAGCGACAGTTTTTACAGTGCAGCAACATGGAAATGAGCAGTGGATTTACGCAAGATGCACTCAGTTTGTGGTGTGCAACTAAGGACTGTTAAATTCCTAGTTTTGAGAATTCTAACCAAGTAATTTTTTCTTACCCCATTGGCAGTTTTGTTTTGTTTTTTGCTTAATACAAGAGAATTTGGCTACATTGTGGTTTATTTGGATTATTTTGAGAGGGACACTTTTTACAGTGCAGCAACATGGAAAAGTGAGCAGTGGATTTACGCAGGATGCACTCAGCTTGTGGTGTGCAACTAAGGACTGTTAAATTGCTAGTTTTGAGAATTCTAAATAAGTAAATTTTTCTTACCCCATTGGCAGATTTTTTTTTTTCTTTTTTTCTTTTTTTTTTGCTTAATAAAAGACAATTTGGCTAGATTTTGGTTTATTTGGATTATTTTGAGAGGGACGCTTTTTACAGTGCAGCAACATGGAAAAGTGAGCAGTGGATTAACCAGGATGCAGTCAGCTTGTGGTGTGCAACTAAGCACTGTTAAATTCCAAAAATAAGCAAGCTGGGCAAACAGATGTGCGGTAGACGGCATATTATTTGACGGAGCTTGGACACGGTCTGCTGGCTCATAGCATTGGAAACACGACAATAACAACATGAGTCCATCGGTTGTTGGAATCCCAAACTAGTAAAATAACTTCATAACTGCAGAGTTGAATACTGGATTAGTGATAATATGTCAAAGCTCAAGTTTCATTGTGTCTGTAAACATGCCATTTCTTTTATTTCTCCACAGTGCGGTTACAGGAAAACCAGCTTCATCAATGCACGGACAACGAGAGCGGTGAACTTGGGATGAGACGGCAGCCGAGATCCAAAATGAGGAAATAATGTTGCAGCACTTGAGGTCCCAAATGTCTCAATGCACTGTTGGATAACCTTGGTCACGGCACCAGACAGAATAAAGAGGGTCCAGCACAGCGGCTTTAATGAGGACAGACATGAGTGTTAGTTAAGCTATAGGACAAGCATGTCGTGTGTTATAATTTATACTGAAAATTTGTGACTTTATGTGAAAATAAATGTAGGAAGTGAGTGATTTAAAAAAAAAATGCATGTGACGTCCAGTTTTAACGAGGATTTACAACAGCTGTGAATTTTAAGTGTGTGTGTGTGTGTGTGTGTGTGTGTGTGTGTGTGTGTGTGTGTGTGTGTGTGTGTGTGTGTGTATTCCATAATTTGGGAATCACAATCTACTGTGCTTGCAACTTGTACTTCTTTTTTTCAACCATGATCTGACCTCGATGACTCTCTTTTTGCACCTCTGTGAGCAGGCTAATGTCTTTGCGGGCATCCTTTGCCTCTCTGTGGGAGTTGACGTGGTGCAATCTGTGGTTTGTAGTCTGAATCTTGCATCTCCAGGATGACCACTGCAGGGGCAAATGTGATTCTATCGGTCTCTGTGATGTTGGCGGTGCAGATGGTGAACAGAAAGAACTGTGTTCACCTCTTGTGAGGAAAAATTAAGAATTTCCAAATATGATTCATCTATTCCTTTTCTATAGCTACTTTTTCATTTAAGGGTCACAGGGGATCTGGAGCCTATCCCATCGGACAATGGGAAAAAGGCAGGCCACACCCTGGACAGGACACCAGTCTGTTGCGGATTTCCAAATTTAAGTGGATACATTTCAGAGAAAACGTCTCTGACATTCAATGAGATTATATAATCATTATTTTACAGGATGCCCCTCAAAAAAAAAAAAAAATAAATAAAATTGCGAGAAAAAAGGATAAAGATAAAAGTAAAAAAAAAAAGAATTTACAAGAAAAAAAACCCCTCTGCTATTCACTGAGATTGTAGTCATAAAATTGTAAGAATAAACAAATTTATCAGGAAAAACTTCATAAGTGTGAGTTTAAAAAAATCTCAAACTATCCCATTTTTTTGTATATTTGTAAACCCCCCCCCCCCCCCCCCCAACACACACATATACTGGCACTGATATTCAAATCTGAATATTTTGACAGTAGTTGAGTTTTAAAGCACTACAAATAATGCATTAATACAGAAAATCATAATCCGACAAATCTGGCACGTGGAAGGAATCTGACCAACTTTAGTCTGTCAACATATCGTGTGTGTGTGTGTGTGCATATATATATATATATATATATATATATATATATATATATATATATATATAATAATTTCTTAGTATAACACCTCAAAAACAAGCTGGTCTTTTGCCATTTCGATTTGAATTGTAGCCAGAAAAATAAAACTTAAATCTTTATTGTAATGTGTTTGTGCATTTGTTCAGAAAATGGTAGACAAACGGTCACTCGAAAGCTGGATGGTCATTACAGTCTACATACTGAGATAACATCTTGTGACGCCTGTATCCTTATGGACACATTTTTTTTCTGAACATGGTAACTCCACAGCAACAGTTTGTGGGCACTTGATACTTACACTATAGGTACTTCCTGGGGAGCAGATGACCTGATTGGATTTGAAGATTGTTTAGTGCATTTATTTACATATTAGGGAGTGTGACTTTTTTTTTTAACACCCATTACACCAAAATGCTTGTTGATAAACTTGATATTGACAATGTGTGTACACTATGGAGACTTATAGGATCCGTTCATTTTCAAAGCCTGGTTAGTCCAGCTAAGAGTCACGGTGGGTGGAGCCTATCCCACTTTCCATTGAATAAGAGGCGGGATCCCCACCTGCCAGTCAGATTAGTGTTCAAGCCTCAAAACTATACAGTAAGAGAGGAAGCACCAGGACCCGAGTCTGTATTTCTGACATCTGATCTAAATGTGTCTCCATGCATCTCCTCGGGAAAACATGGCTAGGAGTGTCAAGCTCCTTTCTGCGATATTTTCATCCGCCATCTTGGGAGGGGGGATTGTCCAGAGTTTACAAATTACTGTCGTACTGGCAGCAACACCAAGATCCACAACTCAAGTCAGTACCCGGACCTGCCAAATACATTTATTGTGTAAACTTGGCATCAAACGCTATGTAAAAATAGGTAATCCTGCTTACCGCTCAGTGTGCACCACCAGATGGGGGAGCTCAGTCAACACATCTTGCCCGAGATTTTGACTTTGAATTTTAATTGAATGGCTGTTCTTTGCACTTTTCTGAGTCAGCGTTCTATCCTGTGTATCTGGAGTATTCGCAATGCTTCACTTTTTCCACATTTTATGTTACAGCCTTATTCCAAAATGGATGAAATAATTTTTTTCTCAAAATTCTACACACAATACCCCATAATGACAATGTGAATTTTTTTTTTTTTTTTGCAAATTGATTTATAACAATAATAATAATAAAACAAAGATATCAAATATATATATGTATATATAAGTATTCACAGCCTTTGCTACGAAGCTCAAAATTGAGCTCAGGCTGTTTCCACTGATCATCCTTGAGATGTTTCTACAGCTTAATTGGAGTCCACCTGGGGTAAATTCAGTTGATTGGACATGATTTGAAAGACACACACCTGTCTACATATATGGTCTTACAGTTGACAGTGCAGGTCAGAGCACAAACAAAGCATGAAGTCAAAGGAACTGTCTGTAGACCTCTGAGGCAGGATTGTCTCGAGGCACAAATCTGGGGAAGAGTACAGAAACATTTCTGCTGCTTTGAAGGTCCCAATGAGTACAGTGGCCTTCATCAGCTGAAAATGGAAGAAGTTTGGATCCACCAGGACTCTTCCTACAGCTGAGCACCCGTCTAAACTGAGAGATCGGTGGAGAAGGACCTTAGCCAGGGAGCTGACAAAGAACCCGATGGTCACTCTGTCAGAGCTCCAGCATTCCTCTGTGGAGAGAGGAGAATCTTCCAGAAGCAGTAATTCACCAATCAGACCTGTATGGTAGAGTGGCCAGATGGAAGCCACTCCTTAGTAAAAGTCACATGGCAGCCCACCTGGTGTTTGCCAAAAGGCACATGAACAACTCTCAGCCCATGAGAAACAAAATTCTCTCGAGCGCTCTTGACCTCAGACTGGACTTTCAGCAGGATAATGACCCTATCCACACAGCCAAGATATCAAAGGATCAGCTTCAGGACAACTCTGTGTATGTCCTTGAGTGGCCCAGTCAGAGCCCAGACCTGAATCCGATTGAACATCTCTGGAGAGATTTGAAAATGGCTGCAAAGAGTTATGGGCAATACTGCCCCAAAGATAGGTCTACCAAGCTTGTGGCATCATATTCATGAAGACTTGTGGCTGTAATAGCTGCTAAAGGTGCATCAACAAAGTATTGAGCAAAAGGGTGTGAATATTTCTCTCCATATGATTTCTTAGTTTTTTTAATAAATTTGCAGAAATTTCAAAAGAACTTTTTATGTTATCATTATGGGGTACTGTGCGTATAATTTTGAGGGGGAAAAAAATTTACTCCATTTTGGAATAATGCTGTAACACAACAAAATGTGGAAAAAGTGAAGCGCTGTGAATACTTTCCAGATGCACTATATTTAAGTATTGGACCAAAACGTTGACCTTCAACCCTTCCACTATGTTTGGTCCAATTCATGTTCAAAGCCTTCTGGATTTGTCTTCACATGGTGGATTTTATTTTTACATAGATGGACGGACAGGAGTGCCGGACTGGAAAGATGCTGTGTGATTTGAGTTGAATGTGACTTTGAGGTATTGAAGCAGTGTCAACTTTGCGGAAGCTGACAGGATGCGCTCCAAGCTGCACTGCAGTACAGCTGCAGGAGCCGCGGGCCAACAGGCCTCACCTTCCTCAGCCCGCGCCAGAGGACACGGCTTCCAATTAGATTTTAAAAGTGCTGCTCATCACCTGCAATTTGAAATCAGTTGCACTTTGAAAGATATCCAAGGGCGTGCACGAGGAGCGAGCATGGTGTACACGTACATGTGATGACATTGTAACGTGTGCTGTTGGTTTCCGGGGTCATGCATGCATGCATGCATACAAAAAGCAGATGTGAGGAATCTTGTTGCCACACTTTCAAAACTGACAAGTGGCACATTGTGTCCAGCAGAGGGCGGTGTTGTAGCATTAACAGTCCTCGATTACTGCTCCCGCACCTCAAATAAAGGGGGAAATAATTCTCTTCTAAAGGGATTTAGAAGTCTAACTCGCACTCTTTTGGACACACGATGGTTATAATGTCCTGGACTGCCAGGATTCAATTTTGAAATCTACAGAAAGATGCTCCATAAAGTGTTTGGAGAGTCAGTTTAGTAGTTTTGCCCAGTAGGGCTTGTACAAAAACATCACCATTGAGGATGTATGGATGGTTCTATACACAGCCCCTCCATTTTTTGGAGCCCGTAAGTAATTGGACAAACAGCACAAGCATTATTATGAATACAAATGATCACTTTTACAACCAGGTTTTTTAAAAACCAAGTCAGGGGATGTACACTTGAAGATTTTCAAATCACTCATTAAGAAATTCAGTAAATCTGTGTCAAGTATTCGGTTCTCAAAAACTGAGTGAACATGCCGGAAGGAGACGGGTGAGGGAAGCCACCAAGACACCCAGACAACTCTGATAGATTTACAGGCTTCTGCGGATGTGAGTGGAGAAACTGGGAATGGTGCAACATCTGTATCCTTATTCACTACTTCATGTTTGAGTGAACTAGGCCTGTGCAAGAAATACACAAGTGAGGGAAGCCACCAAGGCACCTGTGGTAACTGTGAATGAAAATGGAAGAGTTAGAAGTCCAACTGAGTTTATTTTTACTTCACAAACCTTCGGGACACTGTCACCTGAGGAGCTCGGTGGCATGCACCATGCATGCTGTGGTTGGAGAACCTGTACAGTACAACTTTTGTTTGTTACATCACCAACAAGAGCAATCTGAGATTTCTGACGTACACCAATCTGGATCCGGATCACCTCCAACATTCAGTGGAGTCTTCCATGCCCTAATATCTATCTGTGGTGCAAATTTGGTGAGAATCTGTGAAGTAGTTTTGAAGTGATCCTTCAAATATTATGTAAAGTGAAATCTTGATTCAGAATGCAGATCCAGATCACCTCCAAAATTGAATGGAGTCTTCCATGGCCTAAAAATTTTGTCAAAATCCGTGTAGGAGATTTGACGTAATCCTGCTAATGGACAAACAGACAGACAAATCAATAAACAATAAATTATGTAACTACTGTTGACGAACAAAGAAGGGTTGTCATACAAGAAAACATGAAATCTAGGCTTACGTCTCACATGTGCTTTCTTACAAACTGCAGCTGAAATTTTACATCTTTTAAAGAAAATTTCTAAATGATTGTGAAGTCCAACACTTGGACATGTCCATGTATCCGTCCATTGATGTGCCTGAAGAAAACTGGTTGTAAAAGTTGCGATCTGTATTCGCAAAAATGCTCATTTTATTTGTCCAATTACTTATGGCCTCGGAAAATTGAGGAACTGTATATAAAAAATGTCAGTAATTCCAAAGTGGTTTCATTTTGAGCTCCACGGTCGTGATGGTTGGGCAAAAATGTGCAAACTTCTCGCTGTCCAAATATTTATGGATCTGACTGTAGTTGCTATCCAACATGGACATAATAATGTCCAGAATGTCCTGGTGTGTACCTCCACACAGTTAGAGATTTACTGAATGTGAGTGGGACAGGAACCACGCTGAGTGGAGTTGTGAGAAACGGAACGTTCAATAGACGGCGTTGACGTTTGTAGAGTCGAATAATGGATTCTTTGACAGAATCCGAGGAAAGCTGGTTTGTCTCAAGGATCTTTTTTCCTTCTTCTTACACTGAAGCTATTGTTAATGGTGTCAGCGCTCAGGGCAAATTACAATCCACTGATAGTCACTCGAGAACATTTGGGGTAATAATGACGTCTTTTCATTTGTGCCAACTTTTGAGTTTCTTGGCACGAAAGGCATCTTTTTAGCACGCTGATTTCTTAACATATTTTTATGTGTGTGGTTTATTTGAAATCATGCCCATTTTTCAACACATTACTATGTTGTTAAATTTCAAGTTTCCACGTACTTGAGACTAATAAAGGTCTCTGCGGGGTTTTGGTGGCCTTCAGGTTGGAGGAGTTTTACGGGGTCGATATTACAGGGCGTGACCTTTGTGAGAACATCAATTATCTCATGGACAGAAGAGCTTAATGCACTACCACGAGATAAAAATGTGTGTGAACAAGATAAGCTAATGTGTAGAAACACATCGAGTCCAATAAGTCATATTGGAAGCTACTTTCATTCAAAAAATAAGCGTAAAGAGATCCATTAAAACTGATCCGTGTCCTGACACACGTACGTGCTTATGTTTCTACGACGACTGACTGCCAACGTGGCCGACTGTGAGCAGGTCTTAGTGACTAAAGGAGCAACTTTTAGTGTTTTGATTGCTTTGGGAAAGATGAAATCCCCAAGATGGTCCAACTGAGGCAACCACGTACCCTAGGGGAGTCTTCTTAATCGGCCGGTAAGGGACTGCTTTTGGCCTGAAGTGATGCAGTGGTGACTTATGAATGATGGTTGCACAAAGACCTAATTAAAAACGGTCAATCTTGTCAAACGTATAGCACCAACAGGGGTGGGTCTAACTTCAGGTGAAGGGGGTTTGTGTGCTGAAGATAAGCCCCTTCTAGGGATATCCACGGCCATTTATGACCCTGGGCATATATACACTCAACAAAAATATAAACGCAACACTTTTGGTTTTGCTCCCATTTTGTATGAGATGAACTCAAAGATCTAAAACCTTTTCCACATACACAATATCACCATTTCCCTCAAATATTGTTCACAAACCAGTCTAAATCTGTGATAGTGAGCACTTCTCCTTTGCTGAGATAATCCATCCCACCTCACAGGTGTGCCATATCAAGATGCTGATTAGACACCATAATTAGTGCACAGGTGTGCCTTAGACTGCCCACAATAAAAAGCCACTCTGAAAGGTGCAGTTTTGTTTTATTGGGGGGGGGATACCAGTCAGTATCTGGTGTGACCACCATTGGCCTCATGCAGTGCAACACATCTCCTTCGCATAGAGTTGATCAGGTTGTCAATTGTGGCCTGTGGAATGTTGGTCCACTCCTCTTCAATGGCTGTGTGAAGTTGCTGGATATTGGCAGGAACTGGTACATGCTGTCGTATACGCCGGTCCAGAGCATCCCAAACATGCTCAATGGGTGACATGTCCGGTGAGTATGCCGGCCATGCAAGAACTGGGACATTTTCAGCTTCCAAGAATTGTGTACAGATCCTTGCAACATGGGGCCGTGCATTATCCTGCTGCAACATGAGGTGATGTTCTTGGATGTATGGCACAACAATGGGCCTCAGGATCTCGTCACAGTATCTCTGTGCATTCAAAATGCCATCAATAAAATGCACCTGTGTTCTTCGTCCATAACAGACGCCTGCCCATACCATAACCCCACCGCCACCGTGGGCCACTCGATCCACAACATTGACATCAGAAAACCGCTCAGCCACACGACGCCACACACGCTGTCTGCCATCTGCCCTGAACAGTGTGAACCGGGATTCATCCGTATTCAACATTCAATACACAAGCAACAGCTCTGGTTGACATTCCTGCTGTCAGCATGCCAATTGCACACTCCCTCAAATCTTGCCACATCTGTGGCATTGTGCTGTGTGATAAAACTGCACCTTTCAGAGCGGCCTTTTATTGTGGGCAGTCTAAGGCACACCTGTGCACTAATCATGGTGTCTAATCAGCATCTTGGTATGGCACACCTGTGAGGTGGGATGGATTATCTCAGCAAAGGAGAAGTGCTCACTATCACAGATTTAGACTGGTTTGTGAACAATATTTGAGGGAAATGGTGATATTGTGTATGTGGAAAAAGTTTTAGATCTTTGAGTTCATCTCATACTAAATGGGAGCAAAACCAAAAGTGTTGCGTTTATATTTTTGTTGAGTGTATTTGTGCACCATTTTTACCCGAGGCCATCAAATATGGCCATCGGGTATTGCGAAGGCTTCATGTCCGTCTGTTTGTGCTCAGCATAAGTCCAGTTCTATTACTGCCAGAGTCTTCAAATTCACAGGGAACATTCTTGGGACACAGACCTTGGACAAGTTATAAGATGGCTAACCTTGACCTACTTTAAGAGGTTAAAAAGCCACATTCTGTTTCAATCTGTTTTGTTCTGGAATGGAGGGTGTGACAGCCAATCAGAGCAGAGCTGCACCGTGAGGTCAGTAGCTGGTGTCTCCAGAATTCCTTTGTTTTGTGTGTTTATATACATTTTTCTCATATATAATGGAAAAGTGAGCCAGAAATAAACACTTTCAAAATTGAAAACACTGTTTTTGAAACCTAATAACACCTCTGAACTTATTTGCAAGACATTTCACAGATGTTAGCATGGTGACATCACAGGCTGGTAGCCAGCTGCAAAACTTTGTTTTGTTTGTGTAAATATATCCTCTTTGTCATAAGCTAGTGAGAAATAAACACTTCTAAAACTGAAAATGCTGTTTTTGGAACCTAATAACACCTCTGGACTTATTTACAAGACATTTCGCGGATGTTAGCATGGTGACATCATAGGCTGGTAGCCAGCTGCAAAACTTTGTTTTGTTTGTGTAAATATATCCTCTTTGTCATATACGAGGTTTGTCCATAAAGTAACGGACCTTTTTATGTTTTTCAAAAACTATATGGATTTGAATCGTGTGTGATTGCATGAGCCAAGCTTGAACCTTCGTGCACATGCGTGAGTTTTTCCACGCCTGTCGGTTGCGTCATTCGCCTGTGGGCAGGCTTTGAGTGAGCACTGGTCCACCCCTCCCGTCGGATTTCGTTTGTCTGAGAACTTGCTGAGAGATTGCCGCTTTGCTCCATGAAATTTTTTCAGAAACTGTTAGAGACAGGCAGTTGGAAACCATTCAATAGATTCAGTTGGATATCGGTGAAGATTCTGTTGGCGTCACGCGGATTAAGGACTGTTAAAACCTTTTTAAAGACGGCCCTCAGCGGCGGAGGGAGCGCGGCGCGCTGAGCGACCATCGGCAGACTGGATCGACCAGATCATTTCTAAACTGAACGCTGTGTTGATCTGGGACATCATGTGACTACCACAGAAATGGCAAGATAGCTGGACATAGCACTTTTGCGGCACATTCCACTGTTACAGGAGATTTTGTAATGAAAGACGTGCGGAGGATTTCGCGCCTCTGCACGAAGCAGCTCAGGACGCGCAGCAAAAAACACCTCCGTGTTGGAAGTCTCACAGGACATGTTGGGGCATGTCCACCTGTTCCACAATTTCTCGGATACTCACTCGACTGAAAGCCATCGAAAGCTGTCTGAATCTTCTGAATGGTTTCCAACACGGAGGTGTTTTTTTTTTTTGCTGCGCGTCCTGAGCACGAAATCCTCCGCACGTCTTTCATTACAAAATCTCCTGTAACAGTGGAATGTGCCCCAAAAGTGCTATGTCCAGCTATCTTGCCATTTCTGTGGTAGTCACATGATGTCCCAGATCAACACAGCGTTCAGTTTAGAAATGATCTGGTCGATCCAGTCTGTCGATGGTCGCTCAGCGCGCCACGCGCCCTCCGCCGCTGTGGGACGTCTTTAAAAAGGTTTTAACAGTCCTTAATCCGCGTGACGCCGACAGAATCTTCACCGATATCCAAATGAATCTATCGAATGGTTTCCAACTGCCTGTCTCTAACAGTTTCTGAAAAAAATTTCATGGAGCAAAGCGGCAGTCTCTCAGCAAGTTCTCAGACAAAAGAAATCCGACGGGAGGGGTGGACCAGTGCTCACTCAAAGCCTGCCCACAGGCGAATGACACAACCGACAGGCGTGGAAAAACTCACGCATGCGCACGAAGGTTCAAGCTTGGCTCATGCAATCACACGTGATTCAAATCCATATAGTTTTTGAAAAAAATAGAAAGGTCCGTTACTTTATGGACAGACCTCGTATTATGTAAAAGCTAGCAAGAAATAAGCACTTCCAAAACTGAAAATGCTGTTTTTGGAACCTAATAACACCTCTGAACTTATTTACAAGACATTTCGCAGATGTTAGAATGGTGACATCACAGGCTGGTAGCTAGCTGCAAAATGTTTTTGTTTGTGTGTAAATAGATCCTCTTTGTCATATATTATGTAAAAGCTAGCGAGAAATAAACACTTCTAAAATGCTGTTTTTGTAACCTGATAACACCTCTAGAGTAATTTACAAAACATGTGGCAGATGTTAGCGTGCATGCTACCTTCTGCTGCAAATGCACAGAGGGTGATCTACAAATATTCCTTGATTTGCACAACTTCCACTCTTAAAACGTACATATTGTTTTTGATTGATTGATTGATTGATTGAGGGGCTTTATTGAACATGTACAACTTGTACGTAAGACAACAGGATGTTAATAATTAATTAAACAACTGCAAATTATAAAGAACACAATGTTCATATGGCCGGGGGTACTTTAGCACTGTGTTATATTTCTAATTTTAATCAGAAAAAAGTTTCCTGCCATTAATTTGTCAATGTATTTGTCCTGCATAGAATTTTGCAAGGATCGGCCCATCTGTGTGGCACTTATACTCCAAACGTGTGGGGTCACTTATGATCCTGGGAAGATCTATGAGATGTTCAACATTATAGCTTCAGATGGTATTGTAATTTGCCAACTCTAATCATTATATTTTACTGTTTTGCAAGGAAGCATTGGCCTACAGATGTAGAATATATGTAGAATGGGGGGGTGATGGTCTAGTGGTTAAGGTGTTGGACTTGAGACCAGAAGATCCTGGGTTCAAATCCCCACCTGACTGGAAAATCACTAAGGGCCCTTGGGCAAGGTCTTTAATCCCCTATTGCTCCCGGTGTGTAGTGAACGCCTTGTATGGCAGCACCCTGACATCGGGCTGAATGTGAGGCATTATTGTAAAGCGCTTTGAGCATCTGATGCAGATGGAAAAGCGCTATATAAATGCAGTCCATTTACCATTCCATTTAGAATAGCAAGATTTACAGCTGCACAAGCATTGAGATTGATTCTTCAATGGGGTCATAAATAACCCCACTCGCACATACTGGTCGCTAAAATAGCTCGGTCGCTTGAGGGTTAAAACACTTTTTATTTTAAACAAGGGAAATGTAATTCTGCATGCAGCAGCATTCATCAATCAGCCAGTTTATGTAAGACCTTTCCCATATTTTATCACACCTTTGGTCAGAGGCTGGGGTGGGTAGAGGGTTGCAACCCCTTAAACATCTCTTCTAGAGCCGCCAGTGACAAAAACAACCAGCTGCTGCATTTTCTTGGTGTGTCAACAGATCTGCTCTGTAATTGCTCTTCTCGAGGTGTGCCCGCCTGCACGGAGCAGGAGCGCAGAAAAGTCATTAGTGATTTTGCGTGATCAGCACAACAGGCAGCTGTCTCCATTACTGCTGCGAGATGTGACGCCAAACTCCTCCCCCTGCACTCACTGTGTTGAAGATCACCTGTTCTGTCTCTCATAGGGCAACTAAACAAAAGGTGCTTGGTCTGAAATGGAATATGCAACTGTTTCTTTATGCACATTCACTGAAATTATGTTAGATGTCAAAGGTAAAACCAAACTGTTATAGCGTGGATGATCCCAAAGTAATATATCATGTTCCTCTCATCAGTATGCAAATCTATGCACAAAACTCTCCAAAGACTTAATCAGCTCAACTTTCTAAGAGTTGCCAATGTAGTTATTATCATGTTTTGAACATTTAATGGTTTTATGTTAATATGTACGAGGGCTGTCAATAAAGTAACGGTCCTTTTTATTTTTTTCAAAAACTATATGGATTTCATTCATATGTTTTTACGTCAGACATGCTTGAACCCTCGTGCGCATGCGTGAGTTTTTCCACGCCTGTCGGTGACGTCATTCGCCTGTGAGCACTCCTTGTGGGAGGAGTCGTCCAGCCCCTCGTCGGAATTCCTTTGTCTGAGAAGTTGCTGAGAGACTGGCGCTTTGTTTGATCAAAATTTTTTCTAAACCTGTGAGACACATCGAAGTGGACACGGTTCGAAAAATTAAGCTGGTTTTCAGTGAAAATTTTAATGGCTGATGAGAGATTTTGAGGTGATTCTGTCGCTTTAAGGACTTCCCACGGTGCGAGACGTCGCGCAGCGCTCTCAGGCGCCGTCGTCAGCCTGTTTCAAGCTGAAAACCTCCACATTTCAGGCTCTATTGATCCAGGACGTTGTGAGAGAACAGAGAAGTTTCAGAAGAAGTCGGTTTCAGCATTTTATCCGGATATTCCACTGTTAAAGGAGATTTTTTTAATGAAAGACGTGCGGACGGGTCCGCGCGTCGCTCCGCCACAGGAAAAACACTTCTGTTGGAAGCCTTAAGGACAAGTTGGAACATGTCCAGCTGTTAAACAATTTCTCATATACTCACTCCACTGAAAGCCATCAAAAGCCGCCTGGATTTTACAAATGGTTATCAACACGGAGGTGTTTTTCCTGTGCCGCCGCACCGCGTCGGCTGCGTCCCGACGCGCGGACCCGTCCGCACGTCTTTCATTAAAAAAAATCTCCTTTAACAGTGGAATATCCGGATAAAATGCTGAAACCGACTTCTTCTGAAACTTCTCTGTTCTCTCACGATGTCCTGGATCAATAGAGCCTGAAATGTGGAGGTTTTCAGCTTGAACAGGCTGACGACGGCGGCTGAGAGCGCTGAGCGACGTCTCGCACCGTGAAAAGTCCTTAAAGCGACAGAATCACCTCAAAATCTCTCATCAGCCGTTAAAATTTTCACTGAAAACCAGCTTAATTTTTCGAACCGTGTCCACTTCGATGTGTCTCACAGGTTTAGAAAAAATTTTGATCAAACAAAGCGCCAGTCTCTCAGCAACTTCTCAGACAAAAGAATTCCGACGAGGGGCTGGACGACTCCTCCCACAAGGAGTGCTCACAGGCGAATGACGTCACCGACAGGCGTGGAAAAACTCACGCATGCGCACGAGGGTTCAAGCATGTCTGACGTAAAAACATATGAATGAAATCCATATAGTTTTTGAAAAAAATAAAAAGGACCGTTACTTTATTGACAGACCTCGTATATGTCGCAGACATGAACGAGTGAAGCTCTTCAACATCACACCATGTCATTTAGGTCCTTCAGACTTTTTTTCAGTAAATTCTTCTGGAGAGCATTAGCATGGCTAAAAACCTTCAGCTTCTGGGGGATCCTCACCATCATTTAGGTCCTTCACACCTTATTATGGGGAGTATTAGCATGGGTAAAACTTCATGCATGCATGCATGCATGTGCTGTCAAGGTGTGCAAAAAAGTCAATGGTGACATCTAGTGGACAGTCACAGTGGGGATTCGTTGTACAATATGATTTAGTTTTAATACGCTCAAAAATGGTGTATCAAACAACATGCTTCATGAAGCAATTCAGTGATTTGAAACTAAACATGATGCAAGTACTTCAGGAAGTTACTCACTGTGTTTAAATACTCAAAAAGCAAAAATATGGACTTGCTATTTTGTCAGTATTGGGGATCCATTGTGCAAAATGGGTCACCATTATGAAACATCTAGTGGATAGTCACAATGGGGATTCGTTGTGCAAAATGATTCAGTCTTGATACGCTCAGAGATCCTGTATGAAACAGTGTTTTGAAAATGGGTCACCATTACAACACTCACACACTCACACTCACCCACACAGGACGCAATTCAGTGTTTTGAAACTTATGTGATGCAACTACTTCAGGAGGTTACTCAATATGTTTAAATATTGAAAAGGCGCTGTTATACAATAGTGGGGATTTATTGTGCAAAACAGGTCACCATTACAATACACAAAACAAAACAAAACCTGCATGAAACAGAAATGCTTCTGAAGAAGAGGATTCACTATTTTGAATGAACTGCTTCAGAAAGTTACTTCATGTCTTTAAACACTTAAAAAACAAACAAACAAAAAACCTGCATGAAACAGAAATGCTTCGAGGAAAAGGCTTCACTATTTTGAATTAATTGCTTCAGAAAGTTGAGTCATATCTTTAAACACTTAAAAAAAACAAACACAAAACCTGCATGAAACAGAAATGTTTCTGAAGAAGAGGATTCACTATTTTGAATTAACTGCTTCAGAAAGTTGCTCCATATCTTTAAACACTTAAAAAAAACAAACAAAAACCTGCATGAAACAGAAATGTTTCTGAAGAAGAGGATTCACTATTTTGAATGAATTGCTTCAGAAAGTTGCTCCATATCTTTAAACACTTAAAAAAACAAACAAATAAAAACCTGCATGAAACAGAAATGTTTCTGAAGAAGAGGATTCACTATTTTGAATTAACTGCTTCAGAAAGTTACTTCATGTCTTTAAACACTTAAAAAACAAACAAACAAAAAACCTGCATGAAACAGAAATGCTTCAAGGAAGAGGATTCACTATTTTGAATTAATTGCTTCAGAAAGTTGCTTCATACCTTTAAACACTTAAAAAACAAACAAACAAACAAACAAAAAACCTGCATGAAACAGAAATGCTTCGAGGAAAAGGATCCACTATTTTGAATTAATTGCTTCAGAAAGTTGAGTCATATCTTTAAACACTTAAAAAAACAAATAAACACAAAACCTGCATGAAACAGAAATGTTTCTGAAGAAGAGGATTCACTATTTTGAATGAATTGCTTCAGAAAGTTGCTTCATATCTTTAAACACTTCAAAAAACAAACAAACAAAAAACCTGCATGAAACAGAAATGTTTCTGAAGAAGAGGATTCACTATTTTGAATTAACTGCTTCAGAAAGTTACTTCATGTCTTTAAACACTTAAAAAACAAACAAACAAACAAACAAAAAACCTGCATGAAACAGAAATGTTTCTGAAGAAGAGGATTCACTATTTTGAATTAACTGCTTCAGAAAGTTACTTCATGTCTTTAAACACTTAAAAAACAAACAAACAAACAAAAAACCTGCATGAAACAGAAATGCTTCAAGGAAGAGGATTCACTATTTTGAATTAATTGCTTCAGAAAGTTGCTTCATACCTTTAAACACTTAAAAAACAAACAAACAAACAAAAAACCTGCATGAAACAGAAATGCTTCGAGGAAAAGGATTCACTATTTTGAATTAATTGCTTCAGAAAGTTGAGTCATATCTTTAAACACTTAAAAAAAACAAATAAACACAAAACCTGCATGAAACAGAAATGTTTCTGAAGAAGAGGATTCACTATTTTGAATGAATTGCTTCAGAAAGTTGCTTCATATCTTTAAACACTTAAAAAAACAAACAAAAACCTGCATGAAACAGAAATGTTTCTGAAGAAGAGGATTCACTATTTTGAATTAACTGCTTCAGAAAGTTGTTTCATATCTTTAAACACTTAAAAAACAAACAAACAAAAAACCTGCATGAAACAGAAATGCTTCCGAAGAAGAGGATTCACTATTTTGAATTAATTGCTTCAGAAAGTTGCTTCATATCTTTAAACACTTAAAAAACAAACAAACAAACAAACAAAAAACCTGCATGAAACAGAAATGCTTCCAAAGAAGAGGATTCACTATTTTGAATTAATTGCTTCAAAAAGTTGCTTCATGTCTTTAAACACTTAAAAAACAAACAAACAAACAAAAAACTGTTGTGTGGGCCGCTGAAGAGGAGGTACTGCTGGCCCACCACCACCAGATGGCACCCTGCTTGAAGTGCGGGCTTCAAGCATGAGAGGGCGTCATAGCAACCAGGAGTGACAGCTGTCACTCGTTATCAGCACCAGCTGTCACTCATCCACATCACATCACCACCACCATAAAGGCCGGACTGCAACTCCACCTCCCCGCTGAGAAATCAGCTATCAGAAGAGTTAATTTCTCTGCTGAACGTGAAACTGCATTATAGTCTGGACTCTTTTTGCAGCCGTATTCCTGTGGTATTCCTTATCCGTTGGATTGGCGTTAGGTGTGATCATCGACGGCTTTGCTCCACACTCCATCCAGATAAGTGGTTAGACAGGAGCTGCACGAGTGTGTGATTGGAGGTGGAGGTGCTCCCTCCCAAAAGAATACAGACTGTGGGATTACTGAGTGTGCGAACTCACACTCATCAATAGTTTTTCTGTTCTTTTCCAGCAGTACCAGGTCTGACAGCTGGAGACGGTGACCACCTGGGGACCCAGGACTTGGCGGCTCCGGTGTTCTTCAGATCCGTTGGCGGTGAAGGCCATGTGGGATCCGGCTCGGCTCAGGACGGATGTCTCCTATCCTCAAGCCTGCCCACACGTCACTCAAATCTCTAATTCGGTGGTACCTAAACTGTGATTGTCTGTATTTCGTTGTGCACTACAACATTAAATTGTTACTGTTTGGCTTATCCATTGCCCGTTCATTTAACGCCCCCTGTTGTGGGTCCGTGTTCCTACACCTTCACAACAAAAACACCTGCATGAAACAGAAATGCTTCGAGGAAGAGGGTTCACTATTTTGAATTAACTGCTTCAGAAAGTGCCTCTGGATTGGCAGACCAGGGTGGTGGTCCCTCTGTTTATGAAGGGGGACCGGAGGGTGTGTTCCAACTATAGGGGGATCACACTCCTCAGCCTCCCCGGTAAGGTCTATTCCAGAGTACTGGAGAGGAGTATTTGACCGATGGTCGAACCTCGGATTCAGGAGGAGCGGTGTGGTTTTTGTCGTGGTCGCGGCACACTGGACCAGCTCGACACGCTCCATCGGGTGCTCGAGGGTTCATGGGAGTTCGCCCAACCAGTCCACATGTGTTTTGTGGATCTGGAGAAGGTGTTCAACTGTGTCCCTCGGGGCACCCTGTGGGGAGTGCTCCGGGAGTACGGGGTCCGGGGTCCTTTGCTAAGGGCTATCCGGTCCCTGTACGACCGCAGCAGGAGCTTGGTTTGCATTGCCGGTAGTAAGTCAAACTTGTTTCCTGTGCACGTTGGCCTCCGCCAGGGCTGCCCTTTGTCACCGGTTCTGTTCATTATTTTTATGGACAGAATTTCTAGGTGCAGCCAGGGTGTAGAGGGGGTCTGGTTTGGGAACCACAGAATCTCGTCTCTGCTGTTTGCGGACGATGTGGTTCTGTTGGCTTCGTCAAATCAGGACCTTCAGCGTGCTTTGGGGCGGTTTGCAGCCGAGTGTGAAGCGTCCGGGATGAAAATCAGCACCTCCACATCCGAGGCCATGGTTCTCGACCGGAAAAAGGTGCTTTGCCCTCTTCAGATCGGTGGAGTGTCCTTGCCTCAAGTGGAGGAGTTTAAGTATCTCGGGGTCTTGTTCACGAGTGAGGGACGGATGGAGCATGAGATCGATAGACGGATCGGTGCAGCATCTGCAGTGATACGGTTGCTGTATCGGACCGTCGTGGTAAAGAGAGAGCTGAGTAGGGGGGCAAAGCTCTCGATTTACCGTTCAATCTACATTCCGATCCTCACCTATGGTCATGAGATTTGGCTCATGACCGAAAGAACGAGATCGCAAGTACAAGCGGCCGAGATGAGTTTCCTCTGCAGGGTGGCTGGGCGCTCCCTTAGAGATAGGGTGAGGAGCTCGGTCACTCGGGAGGAGCTCGGAGCCGAGCCGCTGCTCCTCCACGTCGAAAGGAGTCAGTTGAGGTGGCTCGGGCATCTTTTCCGGATGCCCCCTGGACGCCTCGCTGGAGAGGTGTTCCGGGCACGTCCCATTGGGAGGAGGCCCCGGGGAAGACCCAGGACACGCTGGAAGGATTACATCTCTCGGCTGGCTTGGGAACACCTTGGGGTTCCCCCGAAGGAGCTGGGGGAGGTGTGTGTGGATCGGGAGGTCTGGGCGGCTTTGCTTGAGTTGCTGCCCCCGCGACCCGATTCCGGATAAAGCGGAAGAAAATGGATGGATGGATGCTTCAGAAAGTTACTTCATGTCTTTAAACCCTTAAAAACAAACAAACAACAACAACAAAAAAAAAACCCCTGCATGAAACAGAAATGCTTCGAGGAAGAGGATTCACTATTTTGAATTAACTGCTTCAGAAAGTTACTTCATGTCTTTAAACACTTAAAAAACAAACAAACAAAAAAACCCTGCATGAAACAGAAATGCTTCAGAGGAAGAGGATTCACTATTTTGAATTAATTGCTTCAGAAAGTTGCTCTAAACACTTAAAAAAAACAGCTTACTGCTTTGTTAGTATATTAAAAAACACTGATGGCAACATTTGGACAGTGGAGATTCGTTGCACAAAAATATTTGTCTTTTTGATACACTTATAAAATGCAAATGAAACAAAAATGGTTGAGAAAGTGATTCACTTCAAATGAAACAATTGCTTCATAAAGTGAGTCGCTGATTTGAAATGCTTGACAAACCAAATGATACATTTTCTTCATTGTAGTTTTTTTTTTTTTTTTTTACGTTGTTGGTGATTTGCGTTTTTTTGTTTTGTTTTTTTAAAGCTCCGTCATGCCCTCGTGTCGTCGTGCTGCTCAGCGGCAGACCGGCTGTCCGGTAACGGGACGGTACGCTCGGCCACATCCACCACCACACGATTTACGGGCGTGCATGTGTGCACGCTGCAAGATGACGCAGGCGCGGATCTGCGCAGAAGGATCACACGCGTAAACGTGCATCGGATGTTTTTTTTTTTTTTTTTTTTTCCTTTTGGACAGAAGCTGCTGCACAGCACGAGGGACTCGGACATGCGGGGAACGCGCACAGATCTGCGGCTGAAACGAGGTAAAAGCCGCAATCAGCGACGTCTCTCTGCGTCAGTGTCTGGAAGCACAGTTGCGTAATTGTGTGATTCTACGTCAGATCTTACTTGTTTCCCTTTATTGCGTCTTAATGAGTGTGTGTTTGTGATGGCTTTTTGTCCTTCTCAGTCACAGAACTTCAATCAGCCACAAGGACAAAACAATCTGGGACAATTTCAAAAATCTTTTTTTTTCTTTTACTTTGAAGGTTTGGAAAAAGTATAAATGTTTCTTTTTCAGCAGGCTCATCAACATACCAACTGCATTTCCACAAGCTGAAGATAATAGAGGTGAACGATGGGAATTTTGGTATTGATCCGATACCAAGTAAATACAGGCCCAGTATCGCCGATATCGATACAGATACCGATACTGATACCTTTTTTTTTCATATTTAAGCTTCATAGATCCAAAGGATCCAAAAGACCTAGGATAGAATTTTCCCAAACATTGTACGTGACAACAAAATACTTTATTATCACAATCAACATTTTTGTTTAAAAACATATCACTCAACACAACTTAAAACAAAATCTCCTGAGGTAGAGGGCTGACAAACCACAATACAACAAAATTAACACACCACAACAAATACTGTAAACAGTTTCAAACATTCTGTTTTTCAAGTCGAACAATACAATAAAATAATACAAAAAATAAGGAATTTCTTTCATTCAATGCACTTCTCTACGTTGTTTCTTAAATAAAGAGTGTAAAAAATAGAACTTAAAGCAAATTAAAACAATATTCTGAGGTTAGAGAGCTGACAAACCACAATAGAGAAAATTAACACACCACAACAAATATTGTAAACAGTTTAAAACTTGTTCTTTTTTTTTAAGTCGAACAATACAAGAAAATAATACAAAGAATAAGGAATTTTCTCCCTTCAGTGCACTTCTGGCTTTAAACTAAATAAAAACATTAAGTGAAAATGAAATAAAGAAAGTAAAAATAAATAAAGAAAGAGTGCTACTCTTACAGAGTAGACTTTGATGAATCTGTGTGCGCAGCAGTCAGTGCGTGCGGGAGAGAAAAAAGCTCGAGTATTGATCTTTTTACACGAGGATCGTTCAATATCAATACCAGCATTGGTATCGATATTATCGATATTAGGATCAATCCGCCTACCTCTAGTAGATAAATAAACTACATGGGCACTCAGAGCTCATACCTCCGACAGCTAGAGGGCGATAACAGTTTGTTGAAGTGGCTGTATAGAATTGCGATTCGTGTTTTGCGTAAGGTACAAATTACTTTTTTTTTATCTTTTTCATGTAAGTACTTACACTGAGACTTTTAACCAAGATTGATGTCAAAAAACATCACAATATCGTGGACATTTTGAGACATTTTAGATTTATACTGATTACAGATCGCTCTTGCGCACGTGTAGCTAGGAGGGTGGTTTTCACGTCACACACCAATGCCACATAAAATGCTTTTAAACATCTGAACCACAGCAGTCAACTCCACTACACATCACTGTTGCTTTGAAATGTTTGAAACACTAAATGGAACACTAATTGCTTCAGAGAATGTCACCATTACAAAAAGTTAAAGAATTTATTCAAAGAACTTTTGAAATGCTAACCAAAGCAAACAATAGCTTTTGAAAATAGTTTAAAATGCTTTAAAGATTTGCTTTAGAAGATGTCAGTCTTGAAGTATTTGAATTATTGAATGAAACAGTATTGCTGTTTATATATTTTCTCAGGCATTTTATGTATATATTGCTGTTATATTTCCAGTATACCAAAATATCACATGAAGTATTTGTTTCAGAAAATAGTTTTAAAACCTTTGAAACACTAAGCTTTTAAAATAGTTCAATGATTTCAAATGTTTACATTAAAAAGGACACCATTTTGAAGTGTTTAAAACTGCCAATAAAATAACTGCTTCAAAGAATGAGTCACTGCTCCAAAATGCTATAAGCTAAATTAATCAAATACTTGACTGAATGAGTCAATAACCAAAAATGCTAAAACAACATATATTGATAAAACGTTTTTAAACATTTGAAAACATTTAAAGAAAAACAATGGTTCCTAAAAGGGGTTCAGTGTTTGAAAAAGCTTGAAACATTCGCTTTAGAAAATGTCAGTTTTGAAGTGTTTGAAACGCTAAATGAAACAGTTGCTTCAGAGAATGACTCACTGTTCCAATATATGCCCCCCCCCCCAAAAAAATCAAATTTGCTTCAAGTAATAGTTTTAAAACATTTGAAATATTAAGTTATTAAAAATATTTCAGTGAGTTGAAATGTTTGCTTGACAAAAGGACGCTGTTTTGAAGTGTTTAAAACTGCCAATTAAACAATTGCTTCAAAGAATGAGACTGCTCCAAAGTGCAAAAAGCTAAATTAATCACACATTTCAGAAAATAAGTCAACAATCCAAAATGCGTAAAAATCCCAGCTTAATAAAAAGTTTTAATGCAATTGACAACATTTCAAGCAAAACAATGTTTTCTAAAAAGGGTTCAATGCTTCAAAATGGTTGAAACACTCAGAAAATGACACAGTTTTGAAGTGTTTGAAACTTTTAATTAAATAATGGCTTCTAAAGGAATCCATGGCTTCAGCAAACGGATCACCATTCCAAAATAATATTTGAACCTTTCAACAAAACAGCTTCTCAAAATGAACCAGCATTTTAAAATACTTAAAGCAGTTGCTTCAAAAATGACAGTTTTGGAGTGTTTTAAACAATAAATGAGATAAATGCTTCAGAAAATGATGGTGATACACTAAATGTAACAGCTGCTTCACGAAGATCTTGTTTTTGACATGCTTACTTTATTCAATGATTCACTGTGTTCAAAATTCTCACAATAGTAACTTTAAACACTTTGGAAAATGATTCTATTAAAATATTTGAAACACAAAGTGAAACATTGGCATCTCAAAATTCTTGCTTAGAAAAACCTGATGGTGTAAATGAAACAGTTGCTTCAGAAAGGTATTCAACATTTTAAAACATCCGAAACACTACGATGGCGAATCATTACATTGTTCTGCCATTCTGTAGCGAACACAGAAATGTGATTCAAATTGTGTCGGCTGAAACATTTGAAACAGTTTGGTGAACCCTGTATTTTTTGAGTGCACTCCCTCTGTGGTGCTCTACTTTTGTGGTGAGTTAAGCTCCAACTGTTGGAGGGTTAAAGGCTAATCTGCACCAAGATGATTAAGTCGCCATTGGAGACAGCAAAGTGTCGCTCTGTGGACGACAACCTCTATAATAGTGATTAACTTAACGTGCACATGTTTTGTGCCCGTCACAACAATTAAATTTTCATTTTGTCAAACTGGTGGCTCAGTGTTCACAATTATTTAAAATTAAAATACATATTAAATGACCCACACACCACATATTAAGGGTTCCCCCTTACTGCTTTCTCTGCAGCTTTTTACAGCTTTTGCTAAATGTTCAGCTTCGCTCTCTAAAGGTGACAGAGATGATGTGGAGTTCATCTCCAACTTGAAACTGCAACTGCACACTGAACGCAGTCAGCATCGCTGGTAACCATTAACTGTGGTCTTGACTAAAATGCATGTCTGTTGTCCTTTTCAGCTCACCACTGGGGGCGGTGCTGCATACAGTACCGAAAAGTTATGCATGAAGAGAGCTCTTATTGAACTTCTGTTGTGCTTGCATTAATGGTAAATGTCCATCAGGTGGAGATATTGCTCCATTTCAAGATCCTTGAGTACAGGTTGCTGAGGAACACGATGACCAATCTGTTGCCTATATTTGTAGATAATTTCCTGCAGGCATTTACATTGAGAGTGGTTTCCCGCTGCAATTATGACAGTTGATAATAAAATGTTACACTGGTCTACTGTGACATCATCTCAAATGGCCAGTCTTAGATGATGTCACAGTTGCTATTGTTACAATTATGCCGAATGGCTAAAATATAACTAGGCAAAAAAAAATTGTTCATGTTATCCAGTACTAGAAAAGCACTGCACTGGTCCGCCCTATAAATCATTGGAAATGTGGCAGGATCTTGGGGGATGGGAAATTTTCAAACCTGAAAAGTGCAGTGTAGAAGAAAACCAGAAGCAATGCATATTAGCGAACTTCAGTGTACTGAAAATGTTCTTAAATACAAGCATTTGTCATAAATATTAAGCTCCTTAATGGTCTGCATTGTTTTGTTGCACGTCAAGCTCATAGTGTAACAGTTACGAGTTGTCAGAGGCGCATCGCCTTCTATGCCATTTCATTACTAGCTAGGTTTCCATTACTGATTTGCACAAAAGTTAAGCAATATTTTCAGAATGTTGACCAAAAAAACAAGACTCCACTGAGGTGATAGAAGGCCACTAGTGGGCTTTGTCCTTTCGCAGTAGCTGTCATTCTAGCTAGGCTTTGCAAGAACCAGTAATTCCAAATCTAACAGCGACAGATTGGTAAGTCCCACTAAATATTACCCTTTCGTTATTGTTGTTTGTTTTGTTAAATCCAATATTGCCATATCATCATCTCTTATAACATTTAATGACCCTCTCCTTGTGTTGTATTTTGAAATGTTATGTGACTCTTCGTTTATATCATGTGACCTATAATTGTGGGAAAAAAATTTCCATTTCAGTTTTGCGAAATATGTTTGCTGTTTTTTTTTTTTTTTTTTAATTGCTTGGAATAACCACCTCATGCAAACGTAAAAACGTTTTATGATATTTGAGGGATTTATTTTTAAATACACGTGTGTCCATTCGCTACATCAAATTGTGCAATTTGGATGGTAATGGAAACCCGCCGGCTGTTTTCGCTGCGTTAGTTGAGCAGCGCAGTTATGAAAATCAGCCTTAACACATCACCACGTATTCAAACACCAGCCACAGTTATCGTTTTGCGTAATACAGTTGATAATTAGTTAAACGCACCATGTTCGGTTTAAATAGCAGTACGTCGCACGTGCAAAAACCCAACTGTGAATAAATATGATGCTTGTCAACATGTACGGTGTCAATAAAACATTAAATAATTGATGTTTGTCGTTTGATCGTCAGAACATTGATACCCAAAAAAGATTTTTCCCATGTGGAAGCCTGCGCGTTGCATGTAGCCTAACATGATGTTAGCTAAACTGTCTAGTTTAAATGGATAACCCGTGCGAGGGGAACTAGCCCTGAGACGTTGCAGCAGCAGGTCGGTTAGTCCTGAGTTAGCAGGAGACCCGTCTGTGTTTTGTGTGGCGGAAACAAAGTGACAGGAACAGACGCGCTGCTTCTTTAACTGTTAGCGATTGTTTGGCTTCTTTTCATGGACTATACCCTCCGATCACTCCAGTGATCTGTGCGAGGCTTGCACAAAGCCAGGGCCTCGTCGCCATGGTGACAGATTGTTTGCATCCAGTCATGCCGCATGCACACGTTGCACATGCACGCACTCGGCCCTTTTGTTTGCGCACCGTTTGTTTCAGCCGACGCTGCTTCCCCCTGCAGAGTTCTGCTGCTCCTTCAAAACATTTTCTCAGGCATTTTTAGGTTTGTGCGTTGCGCGCGCCTCATTTAGGGCATTACTGTGAGTCCATGTATGTGCAGATTTAATTGCATGCATAGTTGTGTTATGTGATTGTTGCTTTTACCCCTCGTGTTGCTCATCTTGGAGCTTCTGTCTCAATTCCTCCTGCAAATAAGACACTCTGATTTTCCACGGCGTCTCCTCCCTAATTCTGTCTTCCTGTGGCATCCTGAGAATGAAACTTAAGGGGAGGCAGCATGAAGTCACAACTAAGTTTAGCCCAACGTTCTATAACCTAGATGCAAACTCACACAGTATTCATGTCTGAAACCAAATACTGCTTCAAACACAGACCCATTTTCAGGCACTAAATGTTGCCTTTTGTACTAAAAAAGTTGTCTATTGATGATGTTTTTGAGCTTTATGGCTTAAAAATTATTTCAAAGTTCAAACAATTTAATTGGTTTTGAAAATTAAGATTTTGTTCAGCTGGCCTGATACAAATGATAATGTACCAACGCATCATGTCGCACTACAATATTATGCTACGCACTGCACACTACGATATTATGCAGGAAAATGTGGGAATCTATATATTAAAAGTGAAGTAGCTTTTGTGTGTGTATATGTGTGCTTTTGCATGGCTTTGATCACGGAGAAACCGGGGAGAGCTGACATTTGCCATTTTGTTTGTTCGTGTATTTTCCGTCAAGGATGAACGCTGTGAAAACAGAAAGTTGATAGGACTAATATTTTTTGAGAAATTAGCAACCAGTAAACAGTGGATGTTGTGCTGCAATGCACCATTGGAGTTCGGGGTTTTGGGGGTTTAAATGTTGTTATTATGGTTCATGCTATGTTATGTTATGCTGCTATAGACTTAGACTGCTGGGGGGTTCCCATGATGCACTGAGTGTTTCTTTCTCTTTTTGCTCTGTATGCACCACTCTGCATTTAATCATTAGTGATTGATCTCTGCTCCCCTCCACAGCATGTCTTTTTCCTGGTTCTCTCCCTCAGCCCCAACCAGTCCCAGCAGGACACTGCCCCTCCCTGAGCCTGGTTCTGCTGGAGGTTTCTTCCTGTTAAAAGGGAGTTTTTCCTTCCCACTGTCGCCAAGTGCTTGCTCAAGTGCTTGACCGTTGGGGTTTTACATAATTATTGTATGGCCTTGCCTTACAATATGAAGCGCCTTGGGGCAACTGTTTGTTGTGATTTGGCGCTATATAAATGAAATTGATTTGATTTGATGTTAGTTTAACAGTGTTATTTGTGTTACTGATTTATTGTAAGTTCAATGTAAGTACATAATGTAATTGTAAATGCGTTAAAATATATGGATGACACAAGAAAGTGAAAACACATTTCCATTGTGGGCCACTTAAAAATCAAATAGAAGTTATAATAAAATAAAATAATAATAATAATAATAATAATAATGTCTATATGATAACAAGAACCTAAATAATTGATAAATATATTAAGACAGTAAATTAACATTAAAAATATTATGTAATTAACAGGAAAAAGGGGTTGAGTTCTTCTAAAAAGTATTGAGGTCTACGCCATTCCAACTCATTATCGAAACTTTGCATAATTTATTACCGCCCTTGAAAAAATGTCAGCTACCTATTTTATAAACACTACCCAATCTAGAGCCCGTGGATCCCCACGAGCAACGCACTAGTTAATAATTAATTCCCCTGAAGGGAAAAATTTCAAATGAACAAATGGCTGTTATCTACTTTCAGTATCGACCACAGCGACACCATAGATCATGTAGGGCTTCCCCCTGACTGGCCTGAGGGATGCTGGGAAGCACATGGCAACAGCCAATCAGAGTAGAGAAAAGCAGGGTAACGTCAGCTAGCTGTTCGCGTGAACAAAATAAATCAAGATGGTGGAAAAAAACCCACTGAGAACAGCTTATTTCTGTACAAATCTAATATGTTTCTCATATATATTGTAAAAGTTAGCAAGAAATAAACACATCTAAATCTAAAAAACACTGTTTTTGAAACCAGGTAACACCTCTGAAGTGATTTTCAAGAAATCTTACGGATGTTAGCATTAGCATGCGCGCCCCGTGTATGCGCATCATGTGAGGTCAAAGGTAATTTCAAAACCTCATGCTTGCACACGCGCAGTCGTGCACATCCTCCTGTTAATGACATTAAAAGGAAAATTAAAATATTTGCCATGGAACTCCCCCCAGGTAAATATGTTCTCTTTGTTCAAATGAGCTGTAATTTTGCAACACGTTTTTAAAACAACAACAACAACAAAAAAAAAACCAACATTATAACGTTTGGATTTGGGTAGAAACTAAATTTTGTCAGTTTTCTGAAATTTGAAAGGCAGTACAGCTTTAAATGTATGTTTTATAGGTAATTAACATTCTAAATCTGAAATAATATATCCACTGTAAAAAAAAACACTATTTAATCTATGTAATAGTTAAAGAAGAGCAAGTAACTTTTGTGTACAGTAGTCAGACACTGGATACACGGGACACCAGTCAATCACATCACTTCACCAAATATTGCGGAAAATTTTGGTCCAGCAGCAGCTGATTGGACTGAGACAATGCAGACGAAGTCTCCTGCCCAAAGACACAGACAGATGGTGTGACCGGGAATCAGACCCATGTCTGATATATTGGTAGCCTTATTTCACTGAGCTACCTGTTCTAAGTAGCAATTAATTTACCTCCGCCAATGAAATCGCCCATTTGATTGTGAACAGTCTGGAGCCCACAGTTTTTCATAATATTGTTATGAAAGTTTTACTGAAGATTCATGTCCTAATAGGCAGGAAGTGATTCAGTTTTCAAGGTCGTAGATCAAAGGGCAAAGTCAGGAAAAATCTTGGAAAAATCCCTATCTTTAACATTGACAATTTTCAAAAAATCCTAACTCTGTCAAGAAAGATCAACTGTCTTACATATTTGAGAGCATTATGTAGGATGGTATCATTTATCGACTCACAAAGTTTGATCTGGATCTGATCCAGATTACAGATTTTGTGGCCATTTGAATTTAACATTGAAAACCCCATTTAGTGTACATTTTGCATTATATCTTAATCAAACGTGCCCTAATCACTCTCATATTTGAAAGTGAGGTGCAAATTGGCACTCACTATCACCTGACAAAGTTTGATCTGGATCTGATCCAGATTGTGGATTTTGTGAACATTTGAATTTAATATTAAAAGTCCATTTGGTGTACAATTTGCATTATATCTTAATCAAAAGTACCTCAATTACTCTCATTTGTGACAATGAGGTGCAGACTGGCACTGTCAATGAGTACACTAAATTTGATCCATATCTGATCCGTATTGCAAATTTTGCGGATATTTGATTCTTTTAACGTTGAAAAGCCCCTTTGATCTATAGTTTATATTTTAGCTTATGAAAATCAACTTCTAACAGGACCTTGAGATTTTTTTCCAAGGTAAAAATTTATGGAACTGGAAACTAATGTTGGTGGAGGTTTGCGCTCCAGTTAAATGTGTGGATTAACGCTCTCTCCCTGCCAGACCACATTCAGTGCGTACTTGGCTCCACCATCTCCTTTTGCCTGACCCGCTGGTGTTAAATTCATACAAAATCCTTTCTGCTGGCTGTTGTGGATTTGTGATCATGTTGTTTGCAGTGTTGCCACAGTTACTTTGAAAAAGTAATCCAATTACTGATTACTCCTTGAAAAAGTAACTTAGTAACTTTACTGATTACTCAATTGTAAAAGTAACTAAGTTAGATTACTAGTTACTTTTTTAGTTACTTTTCCCAGCTGCCGACAACAACCCTCTGCCACCTCAACAAGACAGTGATACCTGTTTTGCCAAAACGCACTTTATAGTCACCCTTTCTTGACTTCAATGAAAATAAATACTTGTTTTATAAAAAGTAAAATAAACACCTCTCTCTTGACCTCATATTTAACTGTTGACAGCACTGTAACAGTAAAACTTGCAATTTCGAACCTACATTGTTTAGAAATGTAACTATTAAATTCTAACATTTTTCTAACATTTAAATTCTCTCTAAACATTTTACTTGTCGAAATTATTATTATTTTAAGCAATATTAGTAGTTGTAGTAAAAAACGGCTTCAAAACTGGACCTTTAATCTAGGGGTGTTGTGGGGGGGCACATCCCTGCCCCACGCCCCCATTCCATCTGGATTCGCCCCTGCTTTGGCGTTTGAGCACAAAGAATGGATAACATTTATTTATGCAGAAAACAGGACCAGATTTACAGGTAAGAAAGTTTTATTGTGTTTTCACATCATGTGGTCCTCAGAAAGAGAGTTTAGGTGCATTTGAGAGGAAAACAGTGTTAGTTGTTGACGCGTCGCGGAGGATCAGCTGTTTTTAACGTGCAGATACGGAGCGGCTCAGCTCAGAATTCTAAATAAAGGAGGAAAAAAAGTATAAAAATGTCTTTGTAAAGCTCAGTGCAGGTGTGCTGATCACCGCGCCTTAAGAGGTGAGGACGAGTCGTAGCAGCTGCAAAAAACCGCGGATGAAAAGCTCACAGCTCACTTAAAGTGTGCAGTTCAGTCGAACCCCGACCTCCTGCCCACAGACCAAGTTTAATGCTGCTATCGACCCACAATGCAAAAATAATAGTAACGCACAGTGACATGGAGAAGTAACTTTAATCTGATTACTGATTTGGAAAGATTAACGCGTTAGATTACTCGTTACTAAAAAAAAGTGGTCAGATTAGAGTAACGCGTTACCGGCATCACTGGTTGTTTGAGTTTTGAAAATAACAACCATTAAATAATAATTCAAAAAAGGTTTATTTCTTTAAGGTTTATTTCAAAGTGTCTTGTGATTTGGTGCTATTTAAGTAAAAGGGAAAAAAAAGAAAAGAAAATTCTTTGTTTTAACAACATTTCTGTGCAGAAACGGTCTCTCTGACTGATGAACACAGATGCAACTACTCCACTATCAAGCCAGCATCAACTAACCATCCAGCAGGGGGCACACACATCTATGGGATATCGCATAGGGCAAAAACAAAGCTTTTTATTTTGTTTTTATTGATTTGGTGCATTAAAGTTCACCAGATTTGTGTTTGTCCTATTTGTGGCTGTAATTTGTGGAGTTATATGTATTGTTTTTGAGTTATGTTAAAAAACAACAACAACAAAAAATAGCATTTTGTCCAAGAATAAATTTAAAATAGGTTCAAACAAAGGGGTTTTCTTTGGTTTTTGGGGGAAGGGGTTGATTCTTGGCTTGCACTACCCAAGGCCAAAAATGGCCATTGGGTATTGCGAAGACTTTGCGTCCATCTGTACGTCTTGTCTCAGCATAACTCCATTCCTATTACTGCCAGGGTCTTCAAATTCACAGGGAGTATTCCTCGGGCACAGACCCTAGACGAGTTCAAAAATGGCTTACCTTGACCTATTTTAAGTGGTAAAAAGGTCACATTCTTTTGACACACTGTCACTGATTACATGCTCATATGGCTGAGGATGCTTTAGCACTGCGTTCTATATTTTCGTATTTTTAATTGATTTTTATGGCAAGGCTGCTTTACAGATCATCAACCGTGCCCACGATGAAGGCGTTCTGCCTGTATGCCCTCAGAGTGCTGCTGTAGTTAATGAGGAAATTCCTCCATTCTTTGAAGGTAACGCACACGATTATCTGATATTGAGGATTGTATGCAAAGATGGGAAAAATGGTTTATGAACGCAATAATATGTGAAGGATTCAGATTGTTTGGGAGAATGTGGAGCATTAAATCAGCCTGTTGTTGTGCCTATGACTCATGGGTATAAAGACGAAATCCAGCGACTGCGCCGCCTTCTACCTTCCCCACAGGTGCAGGCGTTAGTTACTGTTCCGGTGATAAATGTGGAAGCGTATATAGTCACAATGAAGCCCAAGTTGCTCAAAATAGAAATGCACGTCACAGCGTACGAGGCCTGACATGATTTATTTATTCGCTCTGCCAGTCGGGGCTTCAAAGTAATTTGTAATTTAGATCAAAGACACAGCTGTTACTAGCGGAGAGCAGAAACGGGATAATGAAAATTCCCCAACAATCAGACCAATGACTCTGGCAGGAGGAAGAAATGTGGCTGAGGGTCTGTAATTTTAAACACTGCGAGTTATTAGGACACCGAGGAAAATCGAAGCTCATTTCCACGAGGAAGCAGGTTCGGTCACAAAGGCTGCTGTTCTTTGAGGAAAATGGGTCTGAGGCCCGTGAGGCGTTCAAGGGCCTCACGTACGTTCCAGCTTCCATACTCCGCGGTCTGCAGCTCATAGCTGGTTTAGATTCTCAGCACACACACACGCCCCCCCCCAGCGTGCACCTCTTTGGATAATTTATACCGACATCTGATGAATAAATGGCTCCAAAAATCTTATTTCTGATAGCGAAGCATTCCACAGAGAAACTGTTTGGATGTCTTGGTTGTCTGGTTAAATTTTGGTGATTATTTCACCGCAGCCTCTCAGTCACAAATGTCATAAAATTTTTAAAAAATACAAAAATAATGAGACTTCTGTGTCTAAAAAAAAAAATCTAGAGTGCCGCGCTCACAGAGCTACAGTACAGTACAGTAGTTTCCAATTCCACAAATTTTTACCTTGGAAAAAAAATTTCAAGGTCAAAGTCCTGTTTTGAAGTGGCTTTTCATAGATATAACACAAGGTATAGATCAAAAGGGCTTTTCAATGTTAAAATCAAATATCAGCTAAATCCACAATACGGAACACATGTAGATCAAACTTAGTCTATTTACTAAGTGTGTCAGTTTGCACCTCATTGTCACAAATGAGAGTGATTGAGGCACTTTTCACTGAGATATAATGCAAAATGTACACCAAATGGGCTTTTCAATATTAAATTCAAATATCCACAAAATCCACAATCTGGATTAGATCCGGATCAAACTTTGTCAGGCGATACTGAGTGCCAGTCTGCACCTCACTTTCAAATATGAGCGTGATTGGTGCACATTTGGTTAAGATACAATGCAAAATATACATTAAATGGGGTTTTCAAGATTAAATGGCCACAAAATCTGTATTCTAGATCAGATCTGGATCAAACTCTGTCAGTCATTAAAGGATACCATCCTACATAACACTTTCAGATATTTAAGAAATTTGATATTTTTTGACAGAGTTATGAATTTTTGAAAATGTGTTCAATATTAAAAATAGGGTTTTTTTTCCCAGTTTTCCAAGATTTTTCCTGGCTTTGACCTTGAAAATTTAACCAGTTCTTGTCTGTCAGGATATGAATCTTCAGTAAAACTTTCATAACAATATATGAAAAAGTGTGGATTCCAGGCTGTTCACAAACAAACACACAAACGAGCAAAAACATAATCTCCACCAATGATGCCTGTAGTGCCATCAATATGACACCAAGCTAAACTATCGAAGAAGGACCGGGACCACAGAGAGCTTTTTAATGTATTTTTAACCCATGAATTTATTTATTAAAGAAAAACAATTGCCATAAGGGCAACACACTCCCCGCCTGGCCTCTAAGGCCACTGTAATTTCCTAAAACTTGCAAGAACTGTCCGTTGGCAGAAGAATAATGACTTCAGTTACTGGTCGCATAAAAGTCTTTACACTGCCTTGATCATTCACTTTTACCTCAATCTTCCTTACATGACTGTCCTTCCCAGGAAAAGTAGCAGTGACTCTAGCCATGGGTCAGTTGTTGTGTGGTGCCTGCTTGTCCTTAAGCAAAACTAAGTCACCAACTTGCAGATTCCTTTGGGAAACTGTCCATTTTTGTCTTTTTTGAAGTGAAGGTAGGTACTCTCGCCTCCAGCGTGTCCAAAACTGGTTTGCAAGAGCTTGAACTTGTCTCCATTGCTTGGTGTAAAGGTCTTTGTCCAGGAAATTCCCAGGAGGGGGAAGAAGGCAAGATTTTTGGGTAAGCAACATTAAGGGAGAGAGAATAAAGGGGTTGTCTGGGTCGGAAGAAACTGGAAGGAGTGGCCTTGCATTTATAATTGCGGTGATTTTGGCCATTAGTGTGCGCAACATGTCGTGAGTGAGTTGTACCTTACTTTGGAGTAGCATAGAGTCCAGTATTCTCCGAGCAACGCCAATCATGCGCTCCCAGGAGCCTCCCATGTGGGAGGCATGAGGTGGGTTGAATTCCCAGCTGCAGCCTTGATCCTTTAGATACTGTTGCAGTGTCCTGTCCATGCCCAACTCCTTAGAAGCTCCGATGAAGTTAGTGCCACGATCCGATAGTAATTTTGTGGCGGGTCCTCTTAGTGAAAAGAAGCGTCTTAGGGCATTGACACAGCTGGACGTGTCCACAGACTCGATCACCTCAGTATGACAAGCTGTCGAACTCATGCAGCTAAACATGATGGCCCAGTGCTTACTTTGTGCGTATCCACCTCTAGTACATCTAGTTGTAACGGTCCAAGGCCCGAAAACATCAAGGCCAACGTAGCTAAAGGGAGGACATGTTTTGAGTCTTTCTGGTGGAAGATCTGCCATGCCTTGTTCTTCCTGTTTTCCACGTAGTTTGCGACAGGTGATGCATTTGTGGATTACTGAGTTCACTAGTCTTTTACTACCTATTATTCACAGTCCTGCTACCCTTATTGCCCCTTCCGTCAGATGACGGCCCTGGTGGTGGACCTGCTCGTGGTACTGGCGAGTGAGCAGGAGTGAGACGTGGCTGTCTTTGGGGAGAACAATTGGGCTCTTTTCAAGTTTCTCCAATTCTGAGTGTTTGAGACGACCTCCAACTGAAATAAGGTCGTTGTTAAGGACTGGGTTGAGTTTTAGCAAGGGGCTCTGTTTTGGAATTGGTTTGCTAGTTTTAAGACTCAACAGCTAGTTTTTTGGAGAATGACGTTCTTAGCTTGAGTCATTTCATCTTGTGTTCGAGGTAAGTTACATTTGTGCCACCCTTTGCATTCACTGTTTGGATTTGAGCCATTAAAAGATTTGGCGATGTGGATGAGGAACGCTACTGCTCTGACTAAGGATTTGAAGGTGGAGAAGCGTTCAAAGCTTTTGCATGTGAGTACTTGGAGGTGAGTGGCACAAGATTTTACCTGTGGTCTGATTTCAGTGTCTTTGTCTGGTTCAATCAACTCAGATGTTTCTTTTTTTGTTTCTGTAGGTGGACGATGAATGAAGGATGGTCCAGTAAACCAAGTCGTTTTTGTTATCTGAGTTGCTGTTAGCGAACGCGAAGCATGATCTGCTGGGTTTTCCTCAGTGTGCACGTAATGCCACTGTTCGGGTTTTGAGGACTGACGAATGCGCTACACTCTGTTGTGAACATATGTGTAGAATCTTTTAGACTCATTGCAGATGTAGCCCAAGACTACCTTACTGTCTGTGTAAAAGCAAACAGCATCAAACTGGATATCCAACTCATCCAGAATTAGATCAGCCATCTCCACAGCCAAGATGGCGGCGCACAGTTCAAGTCTTGGTATAGTGGGTTCTGACTGAGGGGCTAGTCTTGCCTTGCCCATAACAAATCCGATCTCAACTTTGTTGTTTGGAAGAACTGCTCTTAAGTAGGCTACGGCGCCTATTGCTTTAGTCGAAGCGTCTGAAAATATACATAGTTCTTTGCATTTTGCCTGACTCAGAAGAGGTACTTGTGTACGTTCTCGGGACATGCAGATCTTTTAAGTCTTTAAGGGAACTCCTCCAAGTTTCCCATTTGCTTTGCTTGTCCTCCGGAAGTGGAGTGTCCCAATCTGAACCTTCCGAGGTGAGTTCTCGGAGCAAAGCCCTTCCTTGGATTGTGACTGGCGCTAATAGGCCCATTGGATCAAAGACGCTATTAACAGATGACAAGACACCACGGCGAGTGAATGGTTTGTCTGTGGTGGCCACTGAGAAGGTGAAAGTGCCTGTCATAGTTTCCCAAATGAGACCTAGACTTCGCTGTGACTGAGCTTCCTCACCACCAAGGTCTAAGTCTTTAACGATTGCCGCACAATCTTCAGGGCAGAAGGCCTGCATGACTGCGTCAGAGTTGGAAGCGAACTTGTGCAGGCGGAGATTGAACTCAGCAAGTGAGGCTTGAGTCCTTTGGAGCAAATTGATTGCTTCTGCTGGAGTAGGCAAAGAGATGAGGCCATCATCGACGTAAAAGTGCCTCTCCACAAACTTGACTGTGTCAGCCCCATAGTCTTTTGATGATGATTGAATGGCCTTGCGCAGTCCGTAAATGGCAACAGCAGGAGATGGTGAGTTGCCAAACACATGGACTTTCATGCAATAATCAATGACTTCCTTATTAATATCATTGTCCTTGTGCCACAGGAAACGGAGATAGTTTCGATGGTCTTCACGCACCATGAAACAGTGAAACATTTGCTGTATGTCGGCCATGATAGCGATACACTCTTTATGGAAGCGAAGGAGAACCCCAGTGAGACTGTTATTTAGATCGGGGCCGGTGAGGAGTACATTGTTGAGTGAGACACCGGAGTGCTGGGCGCTGGAATCACCCTGATCTTGTTGGGCTTTTGAGGGTGGTAAACCCCGAATGTTGGAAGAAACCAGCACTCTTCTCCTTGCTTTAGTTCAGGTGCTGTTTCTGCGTGACCATTAGAGAAGATACCTTCCATGAACTCCACATACTGTTGCTGCATGTGGGGTTTTCTTTGCATGCTCCTTTTGAGAGAGGAAAACCGGCTCAGTGCTAGCTCTCTGTTGTTTGGCATGGGCTGGCGAGGCTCTTTAAAGGGAAGAGGGGCGACCCAACTGTTGTTGTCATCTCTGTACATGCCGTTGTCCATTATTTCTAGAAAGAGAGTGTCCCCTATAGAGGGAGCTAGCTTATTGTCATTTTCAGTGCGGTTGAAAACTGTTTGTCCCAGAGTTTGTTCAGGTGCTTTGCTGGGCCTAGCTGTGTGTGACATTTGTTTTAGTTGCAGAAAGTTATCACATTTTCCAAAGACTGTAGGGCGGCCATTTTCAAGAACAATTGTCTTAAATGAGCTAACTGTTTCCTTATGGACCACACCTCCCCAATTGCAACCCACCCTAAATCTAGGCGTTGGGCAAAGGGTGCATGATGAGGGCCATTAACTTGTTCCCTTACTTTGTGTGCACGCAAAACGTCTCGCCCTAGCAGCAGGAGTATTTCCGCTTTAGGGTCTAGCTCTGGGATGTGTTTTGCAATGGACTTGAGGTGCAGCTGGTGCAGTACAGCATTTGGAGTTGGGATTTCACTTCGATTATCCAATCCAATCCAATCCACTTTATTTATATAGCACATTTAAACAACAGAAGTTTCCAAAGTGCTGCACATAAAAATGATTATACAACTATACAAAACAATAAACCCACTCAGATACTAATAAATAAATAAACATAAAAACAATAAAACAATAAATAAATAAAACACTAGGCCAAAGACAACAGAGGACCATACAACTCATGCAGAGCTAAAAGCCAGAGAATAAAAGTTGGTCTTCAGACGAGACTTAAAACACTCCATTGTGGGGGCTGTTCGAACGTGGAGAGGCAGAGCGTTCCAGAGTCTGGGCCCAGCCACAGAGAAGGTCCTGTCCCCCCTGGTCTTAAGTCTCGTCCTAGGCACCACAAGCTGGAGCTGGCCCTCAGACCTCAGAGCACGCGCTGGGGAGTAAATTTGGAGGAGGTCTACAATATATTGTGGGGCCAGTCCATTTAAAACTTTAAAAACAAATAATAAAATTTTAAAATCAATTCTAAAATTAACAGGGAGCCAGTGCAAAGACGCAAGAATAGGTGTAATATGTTCATGTTTTTTGCTCCCAGTTAAGAGGCGTGCAGCAGCGTTCTGGACTAACTGCAATCTGTGAAGTGTATTTTCATTAATTCCATAAAAAAGTGAATTGCAGTAGTCCAGGCGTGAAGAAATAAAAGCATGCATGACACGCTCCAAGTCAGAAAAGGATAAAATTGATTTAATTTTGGTTAAAAGACGAAGCTGATAAAAGCTGGATTTAACAATCGCCTTGACCTGCCTGTCCAGTTTAAGATCAGAGTCCATAATGACGCCAAGGTTGGTGGCTGTGGGCTTCATGTGTTGACTGAGAGGGCCGAGGTCTAATCGAACTGTGGAACCAACACTGGGCCCAAACACCATCACCTCGGTTTTGTTCTCATTTAAGCTAAGAAAATTTTGAGCCAACCAAGCCCTGATGTCTTCCAGGCACACAAGCAAGGGTGTCAGGGGGCTGCTAGAGTTCTTCTTAATAGGCAAATAAATTTGAGTATCATCTGCATAAAGATGATAAGATATGCCATGTTTTCTAAACACCTGACCTAACGGGAGAAGGTATAGGGTGAAGAGAATAGGCCCAAGAATAGAACCCTGGGGGACTCCACAGTTCAGAGGAACAGAAGACGAGGTGGACTCCCCCAGCCTGACAGTAAATGAACGGCCTGGAAGGTAAGAATGGAACCAGTCCAAGGCTGTCCCCCTGACACCCACACAGTTCTCAAGAAGAGATAAAAGAGTTGCATGGTCAACTGTGTCGAAGGCAGCAGTCAAGTCTAAAAGCACCAGAATGGCGGAATCACCAGAATCAGTGACTAAAAACAGGTCATTAAAAACCTTTAAAAGTGCAGACTCCGTGCCGTGAAATAATTTATAACCTGACTGAAAACTGTCTAAAATGTTGTTCGTTTCTAAAAACTCTTGTAGTTGTACAAGAACAGCTTTTTCCAAAATCTTTGAAATAAAAGGAAGCTTAGATATGGGCCTATAATTAGAGATAACAGAGTTATCAAGACATGCTTTCTTTAAAAGAGGCTCAACTGCAGCCTGCTTACAAAATGCAGGAACTTTTCCTGACATAAGGCTGCTGTTGACCAAAACAACATCAGGGCCGATAGTTCCCCAGACCTCTTTAAAGAGTTGTGGGGGGATACAGTCTGAGGGACAAAATGAAGGTTTGAGATTTTTAACAATATTTGATAAATCTGAAAATAACACAGGTTCAAACCGGTCTAACACAGCAGAACAGGTGTGAGCCATGATTGAACTGGCCGAAGTGACAGTCATCCCAGCCCTAATACTGGCGACCTTATCACAAAAGAAATTTAAAAAGCGATTACAAACAACTTGAGTTGCTTCCAAAGTGGTGGATTGGCCAGGGTTTAACAAAGATCCAATAGTTTTAAAAAGCACACAAGGTTTGTCCCAGTTATCAGAAATTAGATTGGAAAAGTATTTTGCCTTTTCAGACCTGACCATATTTTGGAATTTTCTCCAACTTTTTTAAAGAATTTGATAGGAGACGGTCAGTCCATCTTTCTTCCATTTGCGCTCCGCCCTCCTACACTCACGTCTGGCCTGTCGCACAGTTTCATTCAACCAGGGCTCCTGCCTGGGTTTAGGGCGCATAGCTTTGAGTGGAGCAATAGTGTTCATAATGGTATTGCATGCCAAAAGAAAAGTAGATGCAATTTGTTCTGTATTTTGGCATGTGACAGCTACATTGTTTTTTGAGGCCACAAAAAGGGAGGAGAAATGATCTCCCGCTCCTGGCCTCAGCTGCCGCCGATAGCATGCAGAACCGCTGGGTTTATTACTGCTATCCAAAATAAAATTAAATAACACCGGACGGTGATCAGAGAACACTGCATCCAAAAGCTGAACATTACTGACATCAAAACCATTAGTTAAAAGCAAGTCCAACCTATGACCAAATATGTGCGTTGCTTCAGTAACATGTTGCATAAAATTAAAGGTATCAATCAATTCTAAAAACTCAGTAGCCAAAGGCTTGGACGGACAGCAAACATGAACATTAAAATCACCCAGAAGTAAGATTCGATCATACTGTGGAATAACAGCTGCAAGCAAGTCAGAGAAATCCTTTAAAAAATCTTTGTTGTGCTTGGGTGGGCGATAGATAAGTGCGCACAACACAGGATTGCGGTGTCCCAGTTCAAAACAGCATAATTCAAATGATGAAAAACATCCAGGCACAATACGTTTATATGCCAAACTGTCTCTGAAAATAGCAGCAATGCCACCACCCCGACCACTGCTTCTTGGAACATTAATGAATGAGCAGTTCGAAGGAACCAGGTCAACAAAAGCTGAGGACTCACCCGCAGAGATCCAAGTCTCAGTCACAAACAATACATCCAAAAAGTGTGTGGAGAAGAAATCCTGCAAAATGAAAGTCTTGTTCATCACGGAACGCGCATTAACTAGGGCACAGTTGATAATCTGTGTATTAGCCTCCGAAGCTACCTGGCTAAGGCCTCGGAGGTTGGCGTGGTTTATGCCTGGAGAGACTTCAGCTCGATGTGGCTTTGTGGTACGTAGCGTCCAGGGCTCCACATCAAGCGGAGGAACCACAGGAACCAACCAGGCGCCAAAAAAGTTTAAGGTGCGGCGCGACGTGAAACGACGAAAACAGTCCATATATTCAATGGGGATATTGTACAAATCTGCAGAATGTGTCAGCCAAAACTTCAGCTTGACAAGAGTACCCCCACGCTTCCCTCGATGTCTCTTCTTTCGTTTGACAGGTGCTGCTTTGACAGGTATTATTAGGAATGTCCAGACATTCGATGAGAGATGGCAGTGGGATTACTACCGACCCATCTAAAGACTCAATCTGAAAGCCTTTAGCCATTTTGCCCCATGTTTCAACTAGCCCAGAACAGGTTCTTAGATTGTAGCAGACAGGGTCATTTCTAACATTGAAAAGTTCAAAGAACTCAGGCCTAGCTAAGCAACGATTACTCTGGTTGTCGAGAATAACATAAGCTTTGACTGCACTGCCCTTGTCACGTCTAGGATACACCTGTGTAAGACATATTTTTGAACAAGAACGACCCCACTGACCTGGACCACAAACTGCTGTACAACTTGCAGTCACTGCAACGTTGTCTGGGTGTTCTCCCTCCCCGCCATCCTCTTTAGCAGGAGAAGGAGCCTTAAATGCCTCAGCCTCCCCGTTAAGGTCTATTCCAGAGTACTGGAGAGGAGAATTCGACCGATGGTCGAACCTTGGATTCAGGAGGAGCAGTGTGGGTTTCCTCCTGATCGCAGCACACTGGACCAGCTCTGCACGCTCCATCGGGTGCTCGGGGGTTCATGGGAGTTCGTCCAACCAGTCCACATGTGTTTTGTGGATCTGGAGAAGGCGTTCGACTGTGTCCCTCTGGGCACCCTGTGGGGAGTGCTCCGGGAGTACGGGGTCCGGGGTCCTTTGCTAAGGGCTATCCGGTCCCTGTACGACCGCAGCAGGAGCTTGGTTCACGTTGCCGGTAGTAAGTCAAACCTGTTTCCAGTGCACGTTGGCCTCCGCCAGGGCTGCCCTTTGTCACCAGTTCTGTTCATTATTTTTATGGACAGAATTTCTAGGTGCAGCCAGGGTGTAGAGGGGGTCTGGTTTGGGAACCACAGAATCTCGTCTCTGCTGTTTGCGGACGATGTGGTTCTGTTGGCTTCGTTAAATCAGGACCTTCAGCGTGCACTGGGGCGGTTTGCAGCCGAGTGTGAGGCATCCGGGATGAAAATCAGCACCTCCAAATCCGAGGCCATGGTTCTCGACCGGAAAAAGGTGCTTTGCCCTCTTCAGGTCGGTGGAGTGTCCTTGCCCCAAATGGAGGAGTTTAAGTATCTCGGGGTCTTGTTCACAAGTGAGGGACGGATGGAGCATGAGATCGATAGATGGATCGGTGCAGCGTCTGCAGTGATGCGGTCGCTGTGTCAGGCCATCGTGGTGAAGAGAGAGCTGAGTAGGGGGGCAGAGCTCTCGATTTACCAATCGATCTACGTTCCAATCCTCACCTATGGTCATGAGATTTGGCTCATGACTGAAAGAACGAGATCGCGGGTACAAGCGGCCGAGATGAGTTTCCTCCGCAGGGTGGCTGGGCGCTCCCTTAGAGATAGGGTGAGGAGCTCGGTCACTCGGGAGGAGCTCGGAGTCGAGCCGCTGCTCCTCCACGTCGAAAGGAGTCATTTGAGGTGGCTCAGGCATCTTTTCCGGATGCCCCCTGGACGCCTCGCTGGAGAGGTGTTCCGGGCACGTCCCCTTGGGAGGAGGCCCCGGGGAAGACCCAGGACATGCTGGAAGGATTACATCTCTCGGCTGGCTTGGGAAAGCCTTGGGGTTCCCCCGGAGGAGCTGGGGGAGGTGTGTGTGGATCGGGAGGTCTGGGCAGCTTTGCTTGAGCTGCTGCCCCCGCGACCCGACTCCGGATAAAGCGGAAGAAAATGGATGGATGGAGCCTTAAATGTTTGTGATGGAGGACCAGGATGCATGATTGTGTCGTGGCTTGCACTGTCGCATTCAGAGCACCTTACTGTAGATTTACAGTCCTTGGCGAGATGAGTGTCTGAAGAGCAGCACTTGAAGCAGATTCCTTTCTCCTTGAGGAAGGCCTTTCTTTCGTCCAGTTGCTTGTTCCTGAATGTCCTACATTTCTTTAGTGGGTGGGGTTTGTTGTGCAGTGGGCAGTTCCTGTTAATGTCATTGTTAGGGGGTGTAATGTTTGTTTTGTGCACTGCGATTGGTTTAGCAGAGTGAAAGTTCTTTAAGTTCGGCCTTTCTAGTTTTAGCTGTGTTTGGCTGTTTTGTTGATTGAAACTTGGATCATTGTGCTTCTTGGCCTCTTTACATATGAATTTGCAGAAATAGTCAAAAGGTGGAAAACAACCGTGATTGTCTTCTTTATATTGTGAGCCATGGGACATCCATTTCTCTTGGAGCCCAAATGGAAGTTTGTCCACGATTGGTCCGATTCCACGTGAAGTGTCCAGATAAAGCAGGCCGGGAAGATAACCATCCTCCTTTGCGCCTTGGATCTCTTGTAACAGATCCCCTAGTTCCTGTAGCTTCACATTGTCCTTTGTTGTTAATCTGGGAAAACTGTCCACTCTCTGAAAGAGTGATTTTTCAATTATTTAAGGGGCTGCATAACACTCGTGAAGTCTTTCCCATGCCTTTTGCACAGCGATTGTGGGGTTGTTGACGTGTACAGAGCGAATGCGTTTCACCTGATTGCTCGACTCTTTTCCCAGCCATTTTGTCATGTGGTCAAGTTCTTGAGTTGGTGTGAGAGGGACCTCTGCTGTTACACCAGTGAATGAGGAGTACCATGCTCTGAAATTCTCTGGCCGATCATCGTACTGGTAGAGACCTGAAGTGATTAGGTCACAGCGTGCCATATATTGAGCGAATGGCTCAGCGGGATGTGACATGCTTGCAGGTGTATTATAATGAGGCGTGAACGAGTTGGAGAGTGGATTGAGAGCGTTCTTTGTTTGTATAACTTTTGGCTTGGTCTCAACTTTGGTAGGCTCAGATTTGTGTTGAAGAGGGTTGATTTGTGATGGTCATTGAGTTTTGACCTACTGATGATAGGTAGTGGCTGTAATTCTGAACCTTCAGATTCGTTCCATGTAATCAATGTGCCATCAGAGAGTCTGCTATTGTGATAAATGGTTGGAACTGGTGGGGGGCGTTGAGGTTCGGAAAAGTTTATTTGAGACTGTACGTATTCTTTTGTTCTTTCCTTTTTAACGCTGTCTGACACCGATCTTCTGCTCTCAAATCCATCTTGTGGTGCTTCTGCTTCCTGTAGCACTTCTGCTTCAGCTATTGCCATGTCTGCTTCTCTCTTTAGCATTAGCACCTCGAGCTCTGCATCAATTTTTACTTTTTCAACTTTAAGCTGTGCTTCCTTGCTTGCATATGATGCCCTCACCTTCGCCGCCTCTGCTTTTGCTCGAGCACGGACGACACTGCATACTGTTGATGATGTGAGAGCAGTTTTTCCTGATTTGGTGCTGGCTGCCATTTTGTCCACATTGAAGCATCAAATGCTGCCTTTTCACTGTAGCGCCATCAATATGACACCAAGCTAAACCATCAAAGAAGGACCGGGACCACAGAGGACGTTTGGAGGCTTTTAATTTCCCTCTCCGGATGGTGAAAACTAGAAAATATATAACGTGCTCTTAGAAACGGAGCTTGGCAGAATCATGAAAATAAAGTCCATCAAAATAAGCATCTCTACAAAATAATACAAAAATATCACTGTCCAGACATTAGATTAACATTTTCCAAACTTACGGCATTGCCTTGTATGTACTTCAGGGTGGATGCAGACAGATTGGACAGGTGGATGTCAAACCAGACGTTGTATGTGTCTTGTTCACCATAAAAACACAGGAACTGGAAGTGACGCGGTAAACCCGGAAGTAGTATTATTTCGCTATCTATATATATATACTCAACAAAAATATAAACGCAACACTTTTGGTTTTGCTCCCATTTTGTATGAGATGAACTCAAAGATCTAAAACTTTTTCCACATACACAATATCACCATTTCCCTCAAATATTGTTCACAAACCAGTCTAAATCTGTGATAGTGAGCACTTCTCCTTTGCTGAGATAATCCATCCCACCTCACAGGTGTGCCATATCAAGATGCTGATTAGACACCATGATTAGTGCACAGGTGTGCCTTAGACTGCCCACAATAAAAGGCCACTCTGAAAGGTGCAGTTTTATCACAGCACAATGCCACAGATGTCGCAAGATTTGAGGGAGAGTGCAATTGGCATGCTGACAGCAGGAATGTCAACCAGAGCTGTCGCTCGTGTATTGAATGTTCATTTCTCTACCATAAGCCGTCTCCAAAGGTGTTTCAGAGAATTTGTCATTACATCCAGCCAGCCTCACAACCGCAGACCACGTGTAACCACACTAGCTCAGGACCTCTACATCCAGCATGTTCACCTCCAAGATCGTCTGAGACCAGCAACTCGGACAGCTGCTGAAACAATCGGTTTGCATAACCAAACAATTTCTGCACAAACTGTCAGAAACGTCTCAGGGAAGCTCATCTGCATGCTCGTCGTCCTCATCGGGGTCTCGACCTGACTCCAGTTCGTCGTCGTAACCGACTTGAGTGGGCAAATGCTCATATTCGCTGGCATTTGGCACGCTGGAGAGGTGTTCTCTTCACGGATGAATCCTGGTTCACACTGTCCAGGGCAGATGGCAGACAGCGTGTGTGGCGTCATGTGGGTGAGCGGTTTTCTGATGTCAATGTTGTGGATCGAGTGGCCCATGGTGGCGGTGGGGTTATGGTATGGGCAGGTGTCTGTTATGGATGAAGAACACAGGTGCATTTTATTGATGGCATTTTGAATGCACAGAGATACTGTGACGAGATCCTGAGGCCCATTGTTGTGCCATACATCCAAGAACATCACCTCATGTTGCAGCAGGATAATGCACGGCCCCATGTTGCAAGGATCTGTACACAATTCTTGGAAGCTGAAAATGTCCCAGTTCTTGCATGGCCGGCATACTCACCGGACATGTCACCCATTGAGCATGTTTGGGATGCTCTGGACCGGCGTATACGACAGCGTGTACCAGTTCCTGCCAATATCCAGCAACTTCACACAGCCATTGAAGAGGAGTGGACCAACATTCCACAGGCCACAATTGACAATCTGATCAACTCTATGCGAAGGAGATGTGTTGCACTGCATGAGGCAAATGGTGGTCACACCAGATACTGACTGGTATCCCCCCAATAAAACAAAACTGCACCTTTCAGAGTGGCCTTTTATTGTGGGCAGTCTAAGGCACACCTGTGCACTAATCATGGTGTCTAATCAGCATCTTGGTATGGCACACCTGTGAAGTGGGATGGATTATCTCAGCAAAGGAGAAGTGCTCACTATCACAGATTTAGACTGGTTTGTGAACAATATTTGAGGGAAATGGTGATATTGTGTATGTGGAAAAAGTTTTAGATCTTTGAGTTCATCTCATACAAAATGGGAGCAAAACCAAAAGGGTTGCGTTTATATTTTTGTTGAGTGTATATATATATATATATATATATATATATATATATATATATATTTTTTTTTTAAACCAAAACTACAAATAATCATGAAATATTTATGTAACACTTTCTTAATCGCTGTACAAACGTTTTTCGCTTTTTAATATATTTTTAACCCATGAATTTATTTATTAAAGAAAAACAATTGCCATAAGGGCAACACAATGCCCTTTAAACTCACAGTGACAACTAATCTCTACAACATGACATAAATTAAATAAAAATATAAAAGTCGACCTGGTGGGTTGCATAAGCAATGGCACCCTTTAATATAACACAGGTGAATCATCACTTTTATAGCCAGTTTTGGTCAGACGAGTCAGGTGATGCATACATGACTTTTTTAAGTCACTGGCAATGTCTTCGACTTAATTTACATAAAAGATTTTTGTACAACAAACTCTTGGCTTGCACCTTCCCATGTGCCTTCTGGCAAACTGTAAATCCTTCTCTGCTCCACTCCACCGCGATATCGTGTAAGTGGTGTTGCAAAATGCAAAGCTTGCACATTGCAAAATTTTTCCAGTAGCATCTACAGAAATGTGTAATGTCTTCAGAGTTGTCTTGATGTCTTGGTGGCTTCCCTCACCAGTCTCCTCCTTGCACAGTCACTCAGTTTTTGACAACCGCGTGCTCCTGACAGATCCACCAATCCATCATTTTGGCCTTTATATTTTTATTGTATATAGGTATTTGTGAGTTTGAATGTTTGTTTTTACCCAAGGCCAGAATATGGCCATTGGGTCTTGCGGAGACTTTGCGTCCATCCGTCTGTGCTCAGTATAAGTCAAATCCTGTTACTGCCAGGGTCTTCAAATTCGCATGGAGCATTGTTGGGACACAGACCTTGTACAAGTTCAAAGATGGCTAACCTTGATGTATTCTAATGGGGCAAAAGGTCACATTCTGTGTACACACTCGTTCATTGATATGGCTGAGGGTCTTTTAACATTGAGTTTATATATATATATATATGTGTGTGTGTGTGTGTGTGTGTGTGTGTGTGTGTGTGTGTGTGTGTGTGTGTGTGTGTGTGTGTGTGTGTGTGTGTGTGTGTGTGTAAAAACTCAAGGGATCACAAATTTTCAGGCACCACAGTATGTGAATGAGTGGGCCACGTCGTGGCGTGGTGGTAATTGTGTTACACGGGAGTGAACTTTCCTGCACAGATGCAACTGTGTGCGAGAGATCGATCATTTTTACAAGCTGGTGTCACGTCGTCCTCCTCCTGATGTTTAGATGTTGTGTGTCAGTTAATAAACATTCCTTTATAATATTTCTACCTCAGCTGTGACACTTTACGTCATCAGGAGATGAAAGGTCACAACCATCCGGTGCATCTCAATGGGCTTTGCAGAAATTCTTCAGTCTTTTCAAAACAAAGTTGATGGTGAACAGCGCCCCTTAGCGGAAGTCGTCTGACATTACATTCATACGTATTTAGGATTTAGCTCAGGGGTAGGCAACCTGTTCCAGAAAGAGCCATGAGGGTGCAGGTTTTCTTTGCAGCCACTGACTCCACCAGGTGATTTTACTGATTAACTGATTCCATCTGCTCAAAGTGATATTAATCAGTAAAATCACCTGGTGGAGTCAGTGGCTGCAAAGAAAACCTGCACCCACATGGCTCTTTCTGGAACAGGTTGCCTACCCCTGATTTAGCTCATCGAGTCGCCGCAGCCTCCAACCACCAGAGAATCTCTGATCACCAGATTATGCGCCTGTGAGCAGGATTATTACAAAGGTTTTTAACAAATCTTCACATAAAACATTCTTATCATTTTGTCTTCATCTGGATTCATTTCATTACATTATTTTATGTCATTTACATGTTGATCAACCTCAAAAGGTTTTAATTTCTGGTGTTGATCCAGATCCAAATGCAGATTGTGCATCATTTAATTGCATTTTCGGCTGAAACATTTTCGGCTGATCTCCACCCGACTTGGTTGGTTGATCAATTTTAAAAATGAATTCAGATTTGGTGTTGATCCGTCGCATCTGATGTAGATTTTCAATCGTTTCTTTACTTTGTAAAGCATAACTCATCAAAACACCCCCCGTTTCTCAGATAAAACAAAATCTCCACAAAATGTGCTGAAATGAACGATCTTGTTAAGAAAAAGGCTTTTTTTGCAACACCACACTGAGCATTTTTCAACATTTTCATCTGATAGTCACGCATTTTGGTTGATTGATCAGTCTTAACAACAATTTAATCTGGGTCCAATTATGGATTGCGGATCATTGTGTTCCCATATTTTGCAGGGATTGAACATTTTGATCACTTTCTGAAAGACTTTTTAGATGATCTCCACAAAATATGGTGGAACAACCAGCATTATGCAGCAGAAACCAATAAATCTGATATTAATCTAGTTACCGCCATACCGCCATATACCACAAAGAGGTTGCTTGCAAGGCTTCACGTCTTCTTGAGCTCATCAGGATGGCAAACTATTTAGATCAGGATATTTCTCAACTGTACTCACCAAGTGGAGCACAGCAGGTGGTTCTGGGGTTCAGGGGTTGAGGTACCAACTTTAAAAAGGGGTCCAGTTCCAGATCTGTCCACTTGAGGCTCTATATCAGAGGGATGACATCTGTTGTAGCGCAAAGCAAAAACACAGTAACATGATTGCAGAGTATATGATGAATGTTTTCTAGTATATTTTACATATTTAGTGCAAAAGACAATATTTTTAGGTTGTCTGAGGCAGTGCAAAAAAATCTCCAAGACTACTACTTACCATTTTTTCCGGAATATAAATTGCACCGGACTATAAATCCTACTTGTTAAAAAATGGCTTTTGAAGAGGGGAAAAAAATATATAAGTTGTACCACACTATAAGTCGCATCTTTTTCTGTGTTATGAGCACTTTAATTTGGAATTTTTGTGCATTGTTATAGTGTAATTTTTTTATTACTGGCATTTATTTTTTTATTATTGGTGTTTATTTTGTGTAGTTCTTTAATTCTTGTGAAATTTCTATATAAATAGTCATTATAATTACTTTTATTAATAACAGACTTGTGAATTTTCAGTTTATAAGTGGCACCGTGGTGTAAGTCATAGGGCCTCCCAAACTTGTAAAAAAATACTGCGACTTATACTCCGGAAAATACAATATTAATAACGTTCCTTGTAAAGTGAACAAAGCTCAGATAAATTACTCCGTGCACCGATGTTGTTTTCCAAGTTCATCAAGTGAAAACAGTTTCCGGAAGTTTCTAAATTTGGATTTCCAAGCTGCCTTGAATGCAGCATTTGTATGAAGCCATTAGCGGACCAGGAAGTCACGGATTCAAAACTAGAGGTGGGCGATACTGGGAATTTTGGTATTGATCTGATACCAAGTAAATACAGGCCCAGTATTGCCGATATCGATACAGATACCAATACTTTTTCATATTTAAGCTTCATAGAGCCAAAGGATCCAAAAGACCTAGGATAGAATTTCACCAAACATTGTACATGACAACAAAATACTTTATTATCACAATCAACATTTTTGTTTAAAAAAAAAAATCACTCAACACAACTTAAAACAAAATCTCCTGAGGTAGAGGGCTGACTCAAGGAGAGCGCTGAGTGGGTGGGCCAGGCTGAGCCTACCTGCATGGCTGTTGGCTGGCACTGCTGAGCCACGTGATGGCACAACAACAAAAGACCAGAGGGGGGAGGGTGCGCTGCTCCGTGTTGTGTGACACAGCGCAGCGCTGCTCTTACAGACAGAGAGTAGACTTTAATGAATCTGCGTGCACAGCAGTCAGTGCGTGCGGGAGAGAAAAAAGCTTGAGTATCGATCTTTTTACAGGAGGATTGTTCAATATCAATACCAGCATTGGTATCGATATTAGGATCGATCCGCCCACCTCTATTCAAAACCAAACGACACTTAAACAATTTCAATCTTGTCATATTTAACACCTTTAACGGCCTCTTTTGTTTTGCTATTTTTGTTTTCTTTTTTTTTTTACCAACAATAACAATGCATTGCTGCTAGCTGTCTCCAATACTAGCGAGGTACTACAACCCCTGGCAAAAATTATGGAATCACCGGCCTCGGAGGATGTTCATTCAGTTGTTTAATTTTGTAGAAAAAAGCAGATCACAGACATGACACAAACTAAAGTCATTTCAAATGGCAACTTTCTGGCTTTAAGAAACACTATAAGAAATCAGGAAAAAAAAATTGTGGCAGTCAGTAACGGTTACTTTTTTAGACCAAGCAGAGGGAAAAAAATATGGAATCACTCAATTCTGAGGAAAAAATTAGGGAATCATGAAAAACAAAAGAATGCTCCAACACATCACTAGTATTTTGTTGCACCACCTCTGGCTTTTATAACAGCTTGCAGTCTCTGAGGCATGGACTTAATGAGTGACAAACAGTACTCTTCATCAATCTGGCTCCAACTTTCTCTGATTGCTGTTGCCAGATCAGCTTTGCAGGTTGGAGCCTTGTCATGGACCATTTTCTTCAACTTCCACCAAAGATTTTCAATTGGATTAAGATCCGTACTATTTGCAGGCCATGACATTGACCCTATGTGTCTTTTTGCAAGGAATGTTTTCACAGTTTTTGCTCTATGGCAAGATGCATTATCATCTTGAAAAATGATTTCATCATCCCCAAACATCCTTTCAATTGATGGGATAAGAAAAGTGTCCAAAATATCAACGTAAACTTGTGCATTTATTGATGATGTAATGACAGCCATCTCCCCAGTGCCTTTACCTGACATGCAGCCCCATATCATCAATGACTGTGGAAATTTACATGTTCTCTTCAGGCAGTCATCTTTATAAATCTCATTGGAATGGCACCAAACAAAAGTTCCAGCATCATCACCTTGCCCAATGCAGATTCGAGATTCATCAATGAATATGACTTTCATCCAGTCATCCACAGTCCATGATTGCTTTTCCTTAGCCCTTTGTAACCTTGTTTTTTTCTGTTTAGGTGTTAATGATGGCTTTCGTTTAGCTTTTCTGTATGTACATCCCATTTCCTTTAGGCGGTTTCTTACAGTTTGGTCACAGACGTTGACTCCAGTTTCCTCCCATTCGTTCCTCATTTGTTTTGTTGTGCATTTTCGATTTTTGAGACATATAAGTTTTCTGTCTTGACGCTTTGATGTCTTCCTTGGTCTACCAGTATGTTTGCCTTTAACAACCTTCTCATGTTGTTTGTATTTGGTCCAGAGTTTAGACACAGCTGACTGTGAACAACCAACATCTTTTGCAATATTGTGTGATGATTTACCCTCTTTTAAGAGTTTGATAATCCTCTCCTTTGTTTCAATTGACATCTCTCGTGTTGGAGCCATGATTCATGTCAGTCCACTTGGTGCAACAGCTCTCCAAGGTGTGTTCACTCCTTTTTAGATGCAGACTAATGAGCAGATCTGATTTGATGCAGGTGTTAGTTTTGGGGATGAAAATTTACAGGGTGATTCCATAATTTATTCCTCAGAATTGAGTGAGTCCATATTTTTTCCCTCTGCTTGGTCTAAAAAAGTAACCGTTACTGACTGCCACAATTATTTTTTCTGATTTCTTATAGTGTTTCTTAAAGCCAGAAAGTTGCCATTTGAAATGACTTTAGTTTTGTGTCATGTCTGTGATCTGCTTTTTTTCTACAAAATTAAACAACTGAATGAACATCCTCCGAGGCCGGTGATTCCATAATTATTGCCAGGGGTTGTATGAAGCACTGGTAATTCATCCACTTCAGACCAGGAAAGTGACAGCTTTGCCATCAAATAACACTAAAACGAGCTACAGTGCAATCTTGTTATCCAACACAAAATCTGTGCATCGGGCACCTGCTCCTTCATTACTCTGTGCTGTTGCACCGGCTCACTGGCGTTGCCAGGTTTGTAATGACTGGCTTACTGCTGAAGTGCTTGTGTCAGCAGTTTGAAATGGCTTTCATTCTGCACGCATGTGACTACTGTAAAAGACTTTCTGTACCGACACCAGCAAGCAGGGAAAATGTTCGGCGGTCTCATTTTCTGCACCACAAGTGCATTCTGACAGCAATTTATCAGTGTAATGTGAAACTGCTTCAAATGAACAACTTTTATTGTTGTTCTTACATCGGCACCACTGTCACATTTGTTTGGTTGTTTGGTTGCTATTCCCTACGGCCATCTGGAAATCTGGGCATATGTCTGTAAATGTTTAATTTCTGCATAATAACTACAGAACGCCTTGTCTGACTGAAACCATTTTTGGTGGTGAATTGCGGAAGGCTAGAGGAAGGTTTCTTTCAAAAATGGTTGTTGTCTGTTATCCAATATGGCCGATACGAATGCCGTCTTGATTTTCGTTTCTGTGCAATAAATAAATAGCACCTTGTCTGATTGAAGCCATTTCTTGGTGGTGTATTGGGCGAACCTAGAGGAAAAGTTCCTTTCAGAAATGGGGTTGTCTGTCATCCAATATGGCCACCATTGGCACAATCTTGAGTTTTGCTTCTGTACAATAGCTAAAAAATGCCTTGTCTGATTGAAGCCATTTCTTGGTGGTGTATTGGTGAGGCTAAAGAAAAGTTCCTTTCAAAAATGGGGTCATCTGTCATCCAGTATGGGCACCATTGGCACACTCTTGGTTTTGCTTCTGTACAATAGCTAAAAAATGCCTTGTCTGATTGAAACCATTTCTTGGTGGTGTATTCAGGGAGGCTAGAGAAAAGTTCCTTTCAAACATGGGGTTGTCTGTCATCCGGTATGGGTGCCATTGGCACAATCTTGATTTTTGCTTCTGTACAATAGCTAAAAAATGCCTTGTCTGATTGAAACCATTTCTTGGTGGTGTATTGGAGGAGGCTAAAGAAAAGTTCCATTCAAAAATGGGGTCTTCTGTCATTCAGTATGGCCGCCATTGGCACTCTTGATTTTAGCTTCTGTACAATAACTAAAAAATGCCTTGTCTGATTGAAACCATTTCTTGGTGGTGCATTGGGCGAGGCTAGAAAAAAGTTTCTTTCAAAAATAGGGTTGTCTGTCATCCAATATGGCCGCCATTGGCACACTCTTGGTTTTTGGTTCTGTACAATAACTAAAAAATACCTTGTCTGATTGAAACCATGTGTTAGTCATGTATTTGGGGAGGCTAGAGGAAGGTTCCTTTCAAAAATGGCAATCAGCAGTTATACTATATGGCCACTTAGACGCCATCTTGATTGTCATTTCCATGTAATAACTAAAGAACACCTTGTCTGATTGAAATCATTTCTGGGTGGTGCACTGAGGGAGGCTACAGGAAGTATCCTTTTAAAAATGGGGCTCTGTACTCCACATACCAATTACCAAGCACAAATCTTTCACTATATAAATAGACCATATGCCATCTTTAAAGCACCAGTCTTTCCCTATAGAAATAATTTCCACGCTTTATTATCACCTCTACTTTGAAAACATACACCAACTTAATATACAAATGGGCGTATGCCGTGCTTTGCGTTGCTCTTGTTTTTTTTTTTTTAATCTTTATTTTTTACTTTTTAAAGTAAGACTGCAACATTCTGAATCATGCCGAATGCAGCATGACTTTGTTTTTTTGTTTCTTCAAGGATGCAGAAGACAAACATTAATGCCCCCTTGTGGTGTGGAGGAATGAGGGCCTGTGGATGAAGGCCATGGAGCTGAAAGTGTGGGTGGATGGAGTGCAGCGAATTGTGTGCGGGGTCACTGAGTTCACCACGTGTCAAGAAGTGGTGATCGCATTGGCACAAGCCATCGGTAAGTTCGGAGCAACTTGTTGCAAAACGTGGGAAACTGTGTTCCTCTGCAAACAGGCAACAAAACCATTCCAGGTGAAGCAGGGTGTAAAACTGGACAGAAATCAATCGCACGGCCAAAAACGCACACGCCGACAAAATTTATGTTTTAGCTGACATCCATGTGTTGGATTGTGGGAGGAAAAAAAAGTCCAAAAAGGTTCCAACCAAGTGTTGATTCACATGATCTCCCTTCTCTACCGTCACAGAGTCATTGTGTGAGCAGTGGGTGTGAAATGTTTTTCGCTCGTACTCAAACACAAATACGTGAAACCAAACAAAAAAAAAGTAATGGAAAATGGCATCCAAGAATAGCTGTAATTTAAACTCTTGTCATCTCCCTCCTGTGCTGACAGACGAACTGAAAAAGGCGTAAATGATATTTTGTCCTACATAAAGCCTCGTAGGTAATGTGCGCTGCCTTTAATATTGGCAGTGCACGTTGTCAGATATGCTGCAGGTCATGAATTGTACCAAAATGAAACGAAACCAGAGGACACAAAGAAGATATTCACCTTAAATGGGCTGCAGAATAAAATGTGATGAGTCATGCTATGGCAATGTGTTATGTGCAATCGCATAGAAATGGGACTACATCTGTGACTCATAGGTGTAGCTAATGAGAGTGGACATTGGGTTTAAACCCCTCTCTAAAAATTCCACACCCTGATGGCAGAACAAGTATTTCAGAATGCTTGAAAACTGCAACATCCAGCGGTTAGCTTGTTTTCACGCCATGACTTCCTGGTTGGTGACCTTTTTGTGCTGTATTGTATGTGCAAAATATCCCAAAACTCTACAGACAAGATCACTCCACACGGGATCTAGTCTGTGTCTTGCAGAGGGAAGACTGGATTTTGCACAGATTCATTGTTAGACTCTTTCAGCAGCTCGCTCTCGTCGGACAGATTTCTCTCCGAGACAAACGCGTGTCTTTCACAGTGACAGCAGAGCAAGAATGATGCCATTTGCTGTCCTTTGTGCTTCCGTTACCTTTTGTCCAGACCTGGACGCTTTGATGCAGGCAGCTCAGTGATGAACATCCTTCTTGTGCAAGGACCCGAACTGTGTCAGACGTGGGTGGCGGCGGTCAGTGTTTTTGCTCTTATCTGTATGTGCACAGACAAGAATGCAGGCGTGCATGCGCACACGGTGAGCCGCGTCTGTTTGCCAGAGCTGTTACTGTTTGTCGATGTGAATTTTCCCACTGGAAAGTTCTTTGAAGTTGCTAACCGCTATCACACATTGGAGGGCTGTGAAAGAATGACTTTCACGAGGGGGAAAACCAGGAATAAAAGCAAGCACAGATAACGTGATCTTCTTTCTTACAGTATATATAGCATGTTTGAAGTTGAGAGATTTTAGGGAGCATGTGGAATTAAGTGGGGCTGCGTAAAAAGGAGTTGGACCACCAATATGTAGACCAGGGGTCGATTCCAGGTTTGTGTTTCCTGTATGCTTGGATGAGGCACTTCACATGCATTGTATCAGTCCAACCAGCTGTAAATGGGTACCTTGTCATCGACCAAAGGGTCTCCCCTAAAAATCGGTCCGCCCTGCCTTCACTGCACGTGCGTCATTTCGGTGCATCAGTAGCAATTCACTGATTATCACCTCATTTCTGCTTAAAACTGCACTCCAGTCATCATCTACAGCTACCTGAAGCTTTTGTACAACATTCTTTTCCACATAAATTTAGCATTATTTTATGGGGTCAGATCAGTGACAAAACCCCACTCACGTAAAAAATGCATTCACTCATAGGTAGATATTAATTGCGTGTGCGCAAATAATCACTCCGCGCATGCAAATTATCTCTGCGAGGACCAGCGCTCCCTCCCTCCCGCTCAAACTTGATTTCTGCTCGCGCAAAGTTGATTTCTGCTCACGCGCAGAGAATTCCTGAGGAGGGCTGTCAGTCAAACCTCGCTTTCCAGAGACGGCCAATCACAGCAGAGCCAGTGCCAACATGGTTCCCTCCCCCATAGTGCCATAAGCTTCAAGCGAGCAAGAAGGAATTCTTTGCGCGCAAACAAATAAGCTTCGCGCGAGCAGAAATAAACTTCGTGCGAGCATAAATCAAATGGGGAGTGCTGGTCCTCATGCGCAGCACCTTTGCGCCAACGCGCAGACATAATTTGTGCGTGCAATTAATATCTACGCGTAAATGCATTTTCTACGCGAATGGGGTTTTGTCACTGATCTGATGCCATATTATTTCATAATAAAAGACAGGGGAGCGATCAGAGCTCGACAGCAGCACTTCTGAGACTTCATCAGATGACAAAATAAAACCTAAATCATTCTAAAGCCAGTTTTTAGCAGAAATGAGGTGATAATCAGTGAATCGCTTCTGACACTCCAAAATGACGTATGAGCTCTGATCGATCCCCCATCTTTTATTACGAAATAATGCTGAATTTATGTGGAAATCACTGTCGCTGAGGTAGATGATGACTGGAGTGCAGTTTTAAGCAGAAACAAGGTGATACTGAATTGCTACTGACGCGCTGCAATGACGCATGCGCAGTGAAGGCAGGGCGGACTGATTTTTAGGGAGGACTGTTCGGTCGGTGACACCAGCCTAGGCTGGGGATGTAACCTGCAAAGCACTGAAAGATGTAGACTCTCATCCCCTTCACGCTGCGGAATCTGTGGATAAACACTTACCCGATGGTCCTCGGGGCCTCTGTAGGATGGAATTAAAATAACCTCCATCATGACACAAAAACATGTGACCTCTTGTTTGAAAAAAGACGGGCAGAGTCATTTGTTGGTCAAAAGAGTCAGTGATCTGTGAAAAAAAATCCCGTAAGTTGTGACTTGATATTTACAGAGTGTACATAAAAATTGATTTCTTGCATTGCAAAAACAAAACATTACAGAATTGATTTCATGGTTTTGTGGTTGGAAAGTAACCATATATTACCATATATAAACCATATATTTACCATCTGAAGCCTTTGTCCAGTTGTTTATGGACTTCATTTGCTAGGAGTGGGCGATATGACCTAAAAGTTATATCATGGTACCCCAGATTTTGCAATATATGAGCTCTTTATTAATTATCTTATTTGAGCAAAAGTTAATTTTCAAATTTGCTCCTTCAAAGTTGGATAAAAATGTACTGATTCAAAGGCTTCCACAGTTTTACGTTCAACAAATCTGTGGCTGTATTTAATTAATGATCTTTAGGGCTAAAGATGCAGCGCAAAAGTCTGTTGGTTCACACAATACAATCACACTTTAACCTTTACCTACTGAGGCTATAAATGGACGATTGGTTATATAAATAAAATTAAGAAATAATGTTCTATGTTTGTGGGCTTTGGTACCCTTTTCCAAGAGTACCTGAATTTCAATTATATTACACCTGATTAACTATTTATACACATTATTTGTAAGTTTTAGCATTTAAAATGAGGAAAAACACAAAAACGAACTTGATTTTTTTTCAGTTTTTTAGTGAAAAATGATTGTTATGTAAAGGATGTTTGGATTTCACATTTTTAACAGGAAGCTGTATGTGTTTACAATCAAAATAATTAATTTTGTGTGTCTAGAACTCAGAAACAGTGCAGCAACAGTGCAAAAGTAAACATTTTACAAGGCGAAAATATGCAAAAAGTAACCAATTTTAAAGTGCAGAACCAAACAATATGAATAACAACAAAGTGCAAAACAATATATAAATATATCAGTTATCTGTATTATTAAAATGTGCAGTAAATCACTCATTTGATCACTCATTTCGTGCAAAATTATACAATATGAATAAAACAATAAAGTGTCAAACTATATACAAATATATAACCAAGAATCAAAATTAGATCTAAACTACATCAGTCAGTATGCTACTGTTTGTAACAGTTTCTGTCTGGCTGAAGACAGAGGCCAATTTTACAAAGTTTGCACATCCAGCAGGTTGACCTCTTGCAAACCTTGCAAGAACGCCGCCCCTTTGTGGATCGCTGGCAAGTTGGGTTTCCACTGCTTGTTGGCACCGGGCAGTGGCTTGTGGCTGATTTTGCCATCACACCCACACAAACACGTACACACACCTTCACAAATGACACTAACACCCTGCCTTTTCCTCAAAAATTACTACATTTATGTTTCCTGTCTGTCTCTGTACTTTTCTATCACTTTTGCGCTCTTTTTCATACTTTTCCCTCATTTCAAAAGTCACCGAACGCACTTTACCGTAATGTATGCAACATATAGCATACTGTTGGAAAGCACGGGTTCTTGGCTTGCTGTCAGTGTTGAAATTTTTCAGATTGAGGGCTTACATGAGAATTTACGGTAATGAGAATCAGTGGCGCACTAGTGTGAAACTTCCGTGTTTTTCCTCTGCGTTATGACGTCACAGGCTTACGTTTACTGTAATACACCATATATCATTGGAAAGCCCTTGGTGTTAGCTTAACAATGCACTTTGAATCATTCAGATTGGACAAACTATGGTGGAGTTACGGTAAAAAAAATACGCATAGGGAAAATATGGCGTGGGCACCATCGCCGTAGATAAAGGGTTAACCATTTCTGTGACTGTTATGTGTTCATGTGAAAATTACTGTACGGTCTTTTACAGCTATAAGAAACATATTTAACAGGTGTTCAGACTCACATGTGGCGCTCAGTAGAATGGATGTGGGTAAAAACCAATTAAAGGCCGGACAGACCAACTCCATCTCTGACTCTAATCATCAAAACACCGATTGGGGCTTTGCCAAAGTGATTACTGATTTCAAACATCAGGGATATTTGGCATTATTTTGTCAGTGCTATGTTTTTGTTGCCTTTATTAAACAAATCTTTCTGCCGTGGTAGGGGTTTGGTACTATTAAAGCAGAAAAAACTGACTGAACACTATGTTGACAGTATTGCATAATCCATATTGTGGCCCACCACACGTCATTACTATGACAACAGTGTGCCGCCCTCTCCTTCTATTACCAAAAACTATATTTTGGCTTTTACACAGGTGTCTCCATTACAGCAAAGGTCTTTCACATTTCTATTTATTGGTTTGTCATCAACAGACATTGAGAGCAGTTCTCCAGTTTTGGTGTGTCAATTCTCTGCTATTCCCAACCATCCAAGTGGTTAAGTGCGCTTGGTTCCAGTATGGAAGGTTCCTGGTTCAAACCCACACCTGCCCATTCTCCAAAAATGTAGTTGCATCAGGAAGGGTATTCAGCATAAAACCTTTGTGACCCGAATGAAAACAAAGGAGACGCTGAAGGGACTTTAAAGAATGGACTACACTTCCAGAGTTAGACTGTGTAGACGTTTAACTAATATATGAAGTCCTACTTGGGAAAATGTATACAGAAATGTCTTCAAAATTGTCTACTGTAGACGACAGTATCATCTGCATATTGGTGCAACTGAATGCTATAATATATGAATAAATTCTGAATAGTGACCAAGAATAGACTCTTGGGGAACACAGGCCTGACTGGCCTCCAAGACTGAGGTTGAGTTGGGAAGAGCCAACTACAGGGAATTAAATGTTTACAGCTAAAGTACATCATTGACTACGTTTGTGTGTGTGTGTGTGTTTTAATGTAGGACGTACTGGCAGATACACTTTAATTGAGAAATGGCGGGACACAGAACGCCACCTGGCCCCGCAAGAGAATCCTGTGGTGTCGCTCAACAAGTGGGGTCAATATGCCACCGATGTTCAACTCATTCTCCAACGAACCGGCCCTTCAATTACTGAGCGGCCTACTTCCGACAGGCAGGGTCGTGTCCCAGAGCGTGGCTTCTATCGGCAGAGCCTGCCGCCGCTGGCCAAGCTCCGCCCCTTCTTGGCGGAACGTTCGCTCAAATACAAGGAATCCAAGTGGAAGTCTCTGACATTCACTGGCGGGGCCAAGAGCCTACGGGATATATTTGGGAGAAGCCGCAATGCAGAAGGTACTCCAAAAAATTTTGCAGTTTATTCTTTCTGGCTCTATGATTTAGTTAATCACTCTTTATCTACTGCTCATCCATCCATCCTTCCATCCAGTTAAGCAGACCCAGCAGCGTGGTGTGAATCTGAACCTGAGCCGGGTTGGAGGTGGAACAGCATCTGTACCTGGGAGTCCGGCCAAACAGCTGAGTCGGCTTGTACAGTTGCAGAGCAACAAACTCCTGGTGCTGGAGAATCGTCTGCTTGGCTGCGAGGTTGAGTTGCAAGACTTGGAGGATACCGCCAGCGATGTCAACGATGTAAGGAGGAAAAAAGACCCACAACAGCAGCACGATGAAGATAATGGTTTCAAGTTTTCGGCTATCCGAGTCATGTCAGCAAAGCTTGTGTGTTTGTCTTCCTGCATCAATTGCCTTTAGCCAGATTGTGCGTTCTCAAAAAGCAAAACGTTGAGATTGGATTTTTTTTTCAGGGAGGAAACGTGGAGGAGACGCTGCTACTGTTGGAACAGCAGGTGAGGAGAAATGACACAGAGATGGAGGAGGAAGAATTCTGGCAGAACGAGCTACAGATCGAGCAGGAGAGCGAGAGGCAACTGCGGCGGCAGCTAGCTGAGCTGCATGGCCACGTACGCGACTGTGAAGCTAAGCTATCCGAATATTTAACCTGCTTAAAGGTGAGTGTGGAGCACAAATGAAGCAACTTTGTTTAATGTCTGTTTTGTTTATTTTGCCATTTTTGTGTTTAGCATCCACAAACTTTGAACCAAATGCAACTTTGAACCAATTGCTTCAAACTGTGATTTACTTTTTCAAACTGCTTGAATCAATAAACCAACTGCTTCACTAAATAATTCACTTTGTGAAACATATACACACAAACACACACCACACATAACTAGTAAATATACTTTATAAATGTCTTCTCTGTAATGTTTGAAATACTAAATTTTAAAAACTGCAACACATAATGCTTCACAGTTCCAAAATACTTGTGACAGTACATGAACCAACTGTTTCAATTTACTGCTTCAGAATTACTTAAACTCTACATAATGCAATTTTGCAATTTTCAGAAAAAAAGTGAATATTTTGAAATGCATGAATCTAATGACCAACGGTTTTATATGTAAAAAAACAACAATTTGACATTTGATGCTTCAAATGTTGAAAACAAAATTACCCGACTACTTCACACGCTGTGACTTGCTGGTTCAAACATGCTCAAACCTTCACCAGCTGAATTAATCGCTTCAGACAATGATTCAGTGTTCTGAAGTGTTTGAATCTCAGAACCAACTGCTTCAGACAATTTACTGCTTCAAAATGGCTTAAACATCAAATTAAGCAAATTTTAGAAGATGAGTGAATGTTTTGAAATGTGTGAATCTAAATAATGCTTCATGAAACATACAAGAAAAAACTGGATGCTTCAAAGTGCTCAAAATAAAATTAAGACTGCATCAGACAATGACTTCCTGCTTCAAACATGCCCAAACCTCCAGATGAACGAACCACTTCAGACAATGATTCAGTGTTTTGAAGTGTTTGAATCTAAAAGAACAAAATGCTTCACATAACTATTAATAACAATAATTTGAACAATTCCTGCAGAGAAAAATTCACTGTTTTAAAATCCTTGAAATAAATAAAACAATTGCAAAATAATGAATTTTATTAGTAACTGAAGAACTAATTCATGCTCATGAAGATTGAAACATGGAGTTTGTCATATGTGTTTGTTTTAAATGAGTTGAATTTTAATTTCACAGAATTCTGTGTGTTTGCTGATTAAAGTTTTTCTTCCCTTACCTGTTGCGTAGAGTATGGAGGTGTGTCTGGAGAAGGAGCGACAGCAGAAGGAGGCCGAGCTAAACGAGGAGGAGGTACAGTCTAGTCCAGATTTGTCTCTAAAACACAACTTATGGCATGAAACAGATGTTGTGTTAACCTGAAAGAAATTTTAGCATTTTTGAATGCAATAAAAAAATTATCTGATGAATTATCAGATTATCTCCCAACTGTACATCAACATTCCTCATATATTTCTATCTACTGTAGGCTTAAAAAGTTAAACTTTCAATGAATGTTATAGCAAACATGGGGTGAGGATCACCACTTTGTGAAAACTGCATGAAAAAATAGTCGTCGGAATTTCATTGTCTGGAAATGGCGGAATGAAAAGGACTTTTTTCCATCAGATTTTTTTCAGAAGCTGTTAGAAACTGGCACCTGGAAACCATTCGAAAAATTTATCTGGCTTTCGGTGAAAATTTTGCGGGCTTCACAGAGAATAAGGACTGTTAACTGTCACTTTAAGGACCCCTTTAAGGACGCTTGGTGCATCGCGCTCCGAGCTGCGACAACGCGGCACAAAACACCGTATCATTTCTAAACGGATAGCTCTGTGGATACGAGACGTCGTGTGCTCTTTCTCTGGTTATCACAAGAGCTGGACATCAGCCATTTTCCAGCAGATTTCACTTTTAACAAGAGATTTTGTCATGGAACGCCGCGCGGAGGCTTCGCGCGTCACGACCGATTCGCTTGATGAGTGAGACAAAGAACGCCTCCGTTTCTGCGTGTCAGAGGACAAGTTAGGACATGCCTATCTCGGCTTTCAGTGCTTACCAGTCCAGTAAGTATCAGAGAAATTGTGGAGAGCTAGACATGTCCAAACTTGCCCACTGACATGCCGAAATGGAGGCGTTCTTTGTCTCGCTCATCAAGCGAATCGGTCGTGATGCGCGAAGCCTCCGCGCGGCGTTCCACGACAAAATCTCTTGTTAGAAGTGAAATCTGCCGGAAAATGGCTGATGTCCAGCTCTTGTGATTACCGGAGAACGAGCACACAACGTCTTGTATCCACAGAGCTATCCGTTTAGAAATGATACGGTGTTTTGTGCCGCGTTGTCGCAGCTCGGAGCGCGGTGCGCCAAGCGTCCTTAAAGGGGTCCTTAAAGCGACAGTTAACAGTCCTTATTCTCTGTGAAGCCCGCAAAATTTTCACCGAAAGCCAGATAAATTTTTCGAATGGTTTCTAGGTGCCAGTTTCTAACAGTTTCTGAAAAAAATCTGATGGAAAAAAAGTCCTTTTCATTCCGCCATTTCCAGACAATGAAATTCAGACGAGGGGGCGGGACCACTCCTTCCCAAGGCATGCTCACAGACGAATGACGTCACCGACAGGTGTGGAAAAACTCACGTATGCGCACGAGGGTTCAAACTTGCCTGACGTAAAAACATATGAATGAAATCCATATAGTTTTTAAAAAAAATAAAAAGGACCAATAATTTACGGACAGCCCACGTATAATCAGAAGATTCAGAGAATTTGAAGAACTTTCTACATGTAATCGGGATCCAATAGACCGTTGTTACATTCTCAGTGCACATGTTTAGTAGTGTGCATATCTCGCGCGACTAAGCGTGAGATCCCACCTCCGCTGTTGAAATGGGGAGGTGTGAATTGCCTATTTGTCCAAAACATGTACGAGTAACGGCTCTCGCAGGTTATTCAACAAAGAGCTGTTGTTGATCGCCCACGTTCCAAAAAAATTGCTAAAACAGGATGAAACAGCTTAATCCGGTTTGCCTCCTCATAGGCTGGTTTATAAAGTGCAGACGTGGTAACCCGACTCAAAACAAAAGTAAACTGCACCCTCAGCCAGAGGCTCAGCTGCTTTCAGTGCACATTTTATTATTGTTTCTAAACGCTTGAAAAATATTGAGTTGTTTTTTCTTTTCTTTTCATGGTGGCTGGAGCAGTACACTTTGATGTTTTTGATGAATGAATGGAACATTGCGGTTTCATAGTGTTCTGCAATCTCCCTGACAGCACTTCAATGGAAAGATCTGCTGTTTTTCCGGCTTTCATCCCAAGCACAGCTATAATTTGTGCGCAGTACATTTGAATCAAGATGTTAAATGCAGTTTCACACAAGCTATTTTACTGTTGTAATACTGAATGATTTTTTTACGAATAAAGTAGTGACAAAAATATGCCCACAGTGCGTACAGGATTACATCTCACGGAGCCGATGTTATCCATTAAATATTGTCTTATTGTTCTGATTGTCACATCTGGGACACATTTAAGAGACTTTGTCCACGTTTCTTTGAGCAAGTTACAGGTATTTATCGCAGTGTTTTCCATAGATTCAGTCATATACCTGTAGTTACACGGAGGATGCATGCCCACTTTGAAAGGCGCTGCTCCCCACGTCGACTTGTGGAGTACTCAGTGCGCATGTGTCAAACAACGTAACAATGGTCTATTTTTGAACTGTTCAAAAATTTCATCACGATTCTCAAAATCGTTGCTAGCACTTGATAACTTCACACAGTAGCAATGCTAACAAGCTAACATTATCATGTATGTGTTTTTAAACACATTATAAATCCTGTTTGTCACGATGTTCATGCTAACGCCAAGCTAGCACCATGCCAATTATACAGCGTATTACATAAAGACTGTAACTTTATTAAAACAAGGAAACAGTGCTTCAACATAATGACAGCACTTACCAATTATGAACTGCAATATATATATATAATGTATATAATTTAGAAGATGTTTCTTGGTATTTTCCCAGTAATTGCTCAAAAGAAACAAATTGATTTAACAGATTTTATCCAGATTTATTAGCTGCAATCATAATAAAGTATATTTTATCAACTCATATTTCATAAATACTATGGCCACAGAAATCTACTAAAATAGTTATCTATTTTTTATTTTGGAGATTTTAAATATGTCATTCATTTAATTTAACACATTTACTAAAATACAAATTTTAAGTATTTTTATTTGGGAGAAATTTGACTAGAATGGATTCATCCACAAGGATTGCACTAGTTTTCAGCCACATTTCACAATTTTACCTTGTTATTTATTAGAATGTATTCCAGGCTAGATCTGATTTTATTCATTTATTCCCCTCCCCTGCCCATGACAAAAATGAAACAATACGTTGTGCCTTCTTACATTAATCCAAGTCTCAAAGCATGTGGTTTGAAAGGTTGCTGTCCTCTGCGTTTCAGACACAAGCTCAGCTGGAGAAAGTGAAAGCCGAGCTGGAAATGCAGAGTCGACACACAGCGCGGCTGGAGAGCAGCTGCAGGGCGTTGGAGCGTTCAGTTGGACAGTCCGGCAGGAGATTACAGGTCAGATCGGGTTCTACACTGAGCACTTTTTTTTTGTTTTTTTCACCATCATATCCTCAGAGTTCCCATTACATGTGGAGGCTGCTGAAAAAGTTGGGAGTGCAGAATGTGGTTTAAAAAGTTGGAAAAGTACTGTGTCTCTCTGCGGGGTGGAAAATGCAGCATTTTGCACACAGACTGAAGTGGAGTTATTAAATTTTTGGATGGCGAAGCAAATTTTAATTTGTTTTCTTGGCTGCAGACATCCGAGTAGGACCCAAAGTGTGCAGGCACTTGATGTGCACAGGCGAGGTTCAGGGTGTGGGGAGCGTGAGGTAATGAGGAGAGGTTGGAGGAGGTATTACAGCATTCTTTGCATGATTACTTAGGGGCCCGAATAAGTGCACAACTCCAAGCCTGCTGTTCCCAACCACGTGGGAATCACCTCATTTTTTCACCTTCAAACTAAGAGGCGGCTACAGCGACTCATTTATGTGCTAACAGCAGTTTAGGTAAACTGTGACAGATTGGTGATGTTATTATATTATATTATATTATATTGTGTCCATAAAGACTGCTGTTAATATACAGTAGTTGAGGTTTGATGAATATATAGTACTACTGCAGTTACTGAGATGATTAGTAGTGGTTGATAATACAGTTACTACGTAGGGTTGTAGGAGGTTTAAAGGGGGGGGCATGTTGGGGTTATTATTCGGGGAGGGGGGGGAAGATACACTTTTTTAAATTTGTAAATTTAGTTGCAAATTGGAGAGAAAAAATCCCTCAGAAAATTAGTGTTTTTGTCAACAAAGAACCTCTTCACATCGCAACCGCTGTTGCTTATAATTGCAATCACAGGCAAACAAATTTAATCAAAATCAATCAACTCAACTTTTTTTTTATATAGCGCCAAATCACAACAAACAGTTGCCCCAAGGCGCTTTATATTGTAAGGCAAGGCCATACAATAATTATGAAAAACCCCAACGGTCAAAACGACCCCCTGTGAGCAAGCACTTGGCAACAGTGGGAAGGAAAAACTCCCTCTTAACAGGAAGAAACCTCCAGCAGAACCAGGCTCAGGGAGGGGCAGTCTTCTGCTGAGACTGGTTGGGGCTGAGGGAAAGAACCAGGAAAAAGACATGCTGTGGAGGGGGGCAGAGATCGATCACTAATGATTAAATGCGGAGTGATGCATACAGAGCAAAAAGAGAAAGAAACAGTGCATCATGGGAACCCCCCCACAGTCTACGTCTAAAGCAGCATAACCAAGGGATAGTCCAGGGTCACCCGATCCAGCCCTAACTATAAGCCTTGGCGAAAAGGAAAGTTTTAAGCCTAATCTTAAAAGTAGAGAGGGTATCTGTCTCCCTGATCTGAATTGGGAGCTGGTTCCACAGGAGAGGAGCCTGAAAGCTGAAGGCTCTGCCTCCCATTCTACTCTTACAAACCCTAGGAACTACAAGTAAGCCTGCAGTCTGAGAGCGAAGCGCTCTATTAGGGTGATATGGTACTACGAGGTCCCTAAGATAAGATGGGACCTGATTATTCAAAACCTTATAAGTAAGAAGAAGAATTTTAAATTCTATTCTAGAATTAACAGGAAGCCAATGAAGAGAGGCCAACACGGGTGAGATATGCTCTCTCCTGCTAGTCCCCGTCAGTACTCTAGCTGCAGCATTTTGAATTAACTGAAGGCTTTTTAGGGAACTTTTAGGACAACCTGATAATAAAGAATTACAATAGTCCAGCCTAGAGGAAATAAATGCATGAATTAGTTTTTCAGCATCACTCTGAGACAAGACCTTTCTGATTTTAGAGATATTGCGTAAATGCAAAAAGGCAGTCCTACATATTTGTTTAATATGCGCTTTGAATGACATATCCTGATCAAAAATGACTCCAAGATTTCTCACAGTATTACTAGAGGTCAGGGAAATGCCATCCAGAGTAAAGATCTGGTTAGACACCATGCTTCTAAGATTTGTGGGGCCAAGTACAATAACTTCAGTTTTATCTGAGTTTAAAAGCAGGAAATTAGAGGTCATCCATGTCTTTATGTCTGTAAGACAATCCTGCAGTTTAGCTAATTGGTGTGTGTCCTCTGGCTTCATGGATAGATAAAGCTGGGTATCATCTGCGTAACAATGAAAATTTAAGCAATACCGTCTAATAATACTGCCTAAGGGAAGCATGTATAAAGTGAATAAAATTGGTCCTAGCACAGAACCTTGTGGAACTCCATAATTAACTTTAGTCTGTGAAGAAGATTCCCCATTTACATGAACAAACTGTAATCTATTAGACAAATATGATTCAAACCACCGCAGCGCAGTGCCTTTAATACCTATGACATGCTCTAATCTCTGTAATAAAATTTTATGGTCAACAGTATCAAAAGCAGCACTGAGGTCCAACAGAACAAGCACAGAGATAAGTCCACTGTCCGAAGCCATAAGAAGATCATTTGTAACCTTCACTAATGCTGTTTCTGTACTATGATGAATTCTAAAACCTGACTGAACCTCTTCAAATAGACCATTCCTCTGCAGGTGATCAGTTAGCTGTTTTACAACTACCCTCTCAAGAATCTTTGAGAGAAAAGGAAGGTTGGAGATTGGCCTATAATTAGCTAAAATAGCTGGGTCAAGTGATGGCTTTTTAAGTAATGGTTTAATTACTGCCACCTTAAAAGCCTGTGGTACATAGCCAACTAACAAAGATAAGTTGATCATATTTAAGATTGAAGCATTAAATAATGGTAGGACTTCCTTAAGCAGCCTGGCAGGAATGGGGTCTAATAAACATGTTGATGGTTTGGATGAAGTAACTAATGAAAATAACTCAGACAGAACAATCGGAGAGAAAGAGTCTAACCAAATACCGGCATCACTGAAAGCAGCCAAAGATAACGATACATCTTTGGGATGGTTATGAGTAATTTTTTCTCTAATAGTCAAAATTTTGTTAGCAAAGAAAGTCATGAAGTCATTACTAGTTAAAGTTAATGGAATACTCAGCTCAATAGAGCTCTGACTCTTTGTCAGCCTGGCTACAGTGCTGAAAAGAAACCTGAGGTTGTTCTTATTTTCTTCAATTAGTGATGAGTAGAAAGATGTCCTAGCTTTACGGAGGGCTTTTTTATAGAGCAACAAACTCTTTTTCCAGGCTAAGTGAAGATCTTCTAAATTAGTGAGACGCCATTTCCTCTCCAACTTACGGGTTATCTGCTTTAAGCTACGAGTTTGTGAGTTATACCACGGAGTCAGACACTTCTGATTTAAAGCTCTCTTTTTCAGAGGAGCTACAGCATCCAAAGTTGTCTTCAATGAGGATGTAAAACTATTGACGAGATACTCTAACTCTCTTACAGAGTTTAGGTAGCTACTCTGCTCTGTGTTGGTATATGACAATAGAGAACATAAAGAAGGAATCATATCCTTAAACCTAGTTACAGCGCTTTCTGAAAGACTTCTAGTGTAATGAAACTTATTCCCCACTGCAGGGTAGTCCATCAGGGTAAATGTAAATGTTATTAAAAAATGATCAGACAGAAGGGAGTTTTCAGGGAATACTGTTAAGTCTTCTATTTCCATACCATAAGTCAAAACAAGATCTAAGATATGATTAAAGTGGTGGGTGGACTCATTTACTTTTTGAGCAAAGCCAATAGAGTCAAAGCCAAAAGAACAATATTGGATAAGATACCACTCAGATTATATATATATATATATATATATATATATATATATATATATATATATATATATATACACAAGGTCTATTAGAAAAGTATCCAACCTTTTTTTTTTTTTTTAAAAACCATATGGATTTGAATCATGTGTGATTACATCAGCCAAGCTTGAACCCTCGTGGGCATGCAAGAGTTTTTTCATGCCTGTCGGTGACGTCATTCGCCTGTGAGCACGCCTTGTGGGAGGAGTGGTCCACCCCCCTCGTCGGAATTCCTTTGTCTGAGAAGTTGCTGAGAGACTGGCGCTGTGCTTCATCAAAATTTTTTCCAAAAGTGTGAGGCACATCCGAGTGGACACCATTCGACAAATTAAGCTGGTTTTCGGTGAAAAGTTTAACGGCTGATGAGAGATTTTGGATTGTTTCTATCGCTGTAAGGACTTCCCACGGAGCGGGACGTCGCGCAACGCTCCGAGGCGACGTCTTCATCCTGTTTCAAGCTGAAAACCTCCAAATTTAAGCCTCTGTTGACCCAGGACGTCATGAGAGAACAGAGAAGTTTCAGAAGAGGTCGGGATCAGCAGTTTATCCGGACATTCCACTGTTAAAGGAGATTTTTTTTAATGAAAGACGTACGGACGGATTGGTGCGTCGGCTCGCAGCCCGCCACAGGAAAAACACCTCAGTTGGAAGCCTTAAGGACAAGTTGGAACATGCCCTGCTGTTAAACAATTTCTCAGATACTCAACTGAAAGCCACCAAAGCCGCCTGGATTTTACAAATGGTTATCAACACGGAGGTGTTTTTCCTGTGGCGGGCGCGCTGCAACTAGTAGTAGAACAACTTTAATAGCTTATAATAATATTAAAAATAAAAACACACCCCAACAATGAGACCACACTTTTCTTTCTACATTCTGCTCCTGCTGGAAGCCTTTGTTTACTATAGAACTCCCAGCACACAGGCACTCTGAGATCAGCCATAAAGCCAACTTTCTGTCAATTATAACACTCCGGTCAGGCGCAGGTCTTGAAAAATAAAGTCATGCTGACTTATGGTTTTGATTATAAATAACATTAATACCGATAGAATAACTCCATTAATGTCAATTATGTCATTTGTACAAAGTTAAAATATAACATATATCTTTTAATGTTGAATAAGGCACTAATTCTGAGGTTTTGAAACAAACAGACAGATCGTAAAGGATTCTGGGTAAAAGTGCCTCTTTTTGGAGCGAGGCAGAGGGGAAGGCAAAGGGCTACCAATTCCTCCGTTTGGAGGGGTAGCAGGAGCTTACTGCTGTCTCTGAAAAAACAAAAATGGCACAAAAAGAGCCGCACAAATGAAGCGGCTTTCATTACAAATTACTCTGTTTAGAAAGTTATAACTTGCCAAAAACCTTTACAGGCAGTTGTCTATGACAGCAGCGTGTCTGCTGCTGGATGCATGTTGCATATGTTGTCGTTCTGAAGAATATCGTAACATCACTCGTGCACTGCGTTATAATGCATATACACACGAACGCTACGATAAGACACTTTTATATCTCACAACGGAGAAAATCATGATAAAGTGTAAGCATGTTAATTTGTATGTTCATAAATCTTTGGATAATATCAATCCCTGCTGTTGGATTTCAAGGTCTGTAACACGTGTGTATTTTGTAAACAAACGGAGCCCTGAACACACTCATCTAATAAGCTTTCAGGCAGAAAATGAAAAGTTTCATCAATGTGAATAAGTTGGAAAATATATACACACACATGTATATGTGTAACACATAACCTGACGTCCTAATAGACTGATATTATTTGTCAAGGAAATTTCTAAAGGAAATAAGGCTGGATGCAAAAAATGGGAGAATTTGTAAAAGAAATAAGGTTGTAATTCCATTAAAAAAGTGAAACGTAAATGTATACATTCATTGCACACAAAAAAGCCATTTGCAAAGCCAAAAAGTTGATTTGACAATCATCTGACATAACCAGGGTCAAAATAAATAGAACACTGCTATCTACTGGTTCCCACACGCTTAGTGAACACTACAGACCAGTAGATGGCGGTAGAGGCCTTGAAAACAAAATTCCAGATACAGTAATCCCTGTCTGTTACATTTAAAATGCGTGGAATTTAACAAACGCAAATAAAACCAACATCTATAAACGCAGAGAATATATTCAAGAGAGTTTTAGGCACTAGAGTTTAATGCTGTTGTCTGTGGAGCCTGAACAGAGTGTCTGAAATGCATTTGTCCTGTCGTGATGTACTGAGATTACATCATCCTACCCAAAATGCATTGCGGGTCACAGGATGTGCTCACAAAACCTTAAAAATTACCATATTACTTTAAAACTAAAACATATATCTGATATTTTCACTTAATAAAACTTTAGACATGACAGTAATTTTAAGTAACTTGTCCAAAATTTGTTTGGTTAAAATTTGAACCGTAAGTTAAAAACGTATGCCTCTGGATGACTTAGGTGATATCGGCAGCTTTTTGGTATGGTGTTAAAGGAATTTTTTTTTTCTTTTCGTTTGGGGTTGTATATATATATATATATATATATATACACACACACACACACTCACTCAACAAAAATATAAACGCAACACTTTTGGTTTTGCTCCCATTTTGTATGAGATGAACTCAAAGATCTAAAACTTTTTCCACATACACAATATCACCATTTCCCTCAAATATTGTTCACAAACCAGTCTAAATCTGTGATAGTGAGCACTTCTCCTTTGCTGAGATAATCCATCCCACCTCACAGGTGTGCCATATCAAGGTGTTGATTAGACACCATGATTAATGCACAGGTGTGCCTTAGACTGTCCACAATAAAAGGCCACTCTGAAAGGTGCAGTTTTGTTTTATTGGGGGGGATACCAGTCAGTATCTGGTGTGACCACCATTTGCCTCATGCAGTGCAACACATCTCCTTCGCATAAAGTTGAAGAGAACACCTCTCAAACGTGCCAAACGCCAGCAAATGTGAGCATTTGCCCATTCAAGTCGGTTACGATGACGAACTGGAGTCAGGTCGAGACCCCGATGAGGACGACGAGCATGCAGATGAGCTTCCCTGAGATGGTTTCTGACAGTTTGTGCAGAAATTCTTTGGTTATGCAAACCGATTGTTTCAGCAGCTGTCCGAGTGGCTGGTCTCAGACGATCTTGGAAGTGAACATGCTGGATGTGGAGGTCCTGGGCTGGTGTGGTTACACGTGGTCTGTGGTTATCAGGGTGGTTGGATGTACTGCCAAATTCTCTGAAATGCCTTTGGAGACGGCTTATGGTAGAGACATGAACATTCAATACACGAGCAACAGCTCTGGTTGACATTCCTGCTGTCAGCATGCCAATTGCACGCTCCCTCAAATATTGTGACATCTGTGGCATTGTGCTGTGTGATAAAACTGCACCTTTCAGAGTGGCCTTTTATTGTGGGCAGTCTAAGGCACACCTGTGCACTAATCATGGTGTCTAATCAGCATCTTGATATGGCACACCTGTGAGGTGGGATGGATTATCTCAGCAAAGGAGAAGTGCTCACTATCACAGATTTAGACTGGTTTGTAAACAATATTTGAGGGAAATGGTGATATTGTGTATGTGGAAAAAGTTTTAGATCTTTGAGTTCATCTCATACAAAATGGGAGCAAAACCAAAAGTGTTGAGTTTATATTTTTGTTGAGTATATATATATATGTATATATATATATATCACACAAAGTGTCCCAAAAACATAATTCTTACTCGGGAATTTGGTCTCAGTTATTCCCAGATTTCTTACTATTTTTAAAATGTTTCTTGAGAGTGGGCCCCCCCAAACCCCCACCTACTTTGACCCATTCCAGCTTTTTCCATCATGCTCTATTTGCCCCCCTGGAATCTTAGCAGCTCGAACAGGACTTTAGGCCTGTTTCTACTGAAGGAACGTGCAGGCCATTTTTGGGGGACAGACACCTTCGTATGTCTCCACCACCCCTGAAAGGTGATTTATTAGGGGTGAAATGGGCAGGGCTCAATGCTAATTGGTCAAACTCACTCAAGAAAATATGATGACATCACCAAGCTGCATTTCAGTAGTGGAGATACAACTGCTGAGAAAGCCAATAACCTTTTATGTAGGAAAAGGCAGATGTATGTAGGTTCTAGTCCAACCAGTGCATCTGGAAAGTATTCACAGCGCTTCACATTTTCCACATTTTGTTATGTTACAGCCTTATTCCAAAATGTAGTAAATACATTTTTCCCTCAAAACTCTACTCACAACACCCCATAATGACAACATTATTTTTTTTTTTAATTTTTGCAAATTTATTAAAAATAAAAAAAGTAAGTAATCACCTGTACAAAAGTATTCAAACGCTTTGCTCAATAATTTGCTGATGCACCTTTGGCAGCAATTACAGCCTGATGTCTTCTTGAATATGATGCTACAAGCTTGGTGCACCTATCTTTGGGTAGTTTTGTCCATTCCTCTTTGCAGCACCTCTCGAGCTCCATCAGGTTGGAAGGGGAGCGTCAATGCACAGCCGTTTATAGATCTCTCCAGAGGTGTTCAATCAGATTCAGGTCTGGGCCACTCAAGGACATTCACAGAGTTGTCCTGAAGACACTCCTTTAATATCTTGGCTGTGTGTTTTGGGTCATTGTCCTGCTGATAGATGAACCGTGGCCCCAGTCTAAGGTTAAGAGTGCTCTGGAGCAGGTTTTCATCCAGGATGTCTCTGTACATTGCTGCATTCATCTTTCCCTCAATCCTGACTAGTCTCCCAGTTCCTGCTGCTGAAAAACATCCCCACAGCATGATGCTGCCACCACCATGCGTCACTGTAGGGATGGTGCCTGGTTTCCTACAAACATGACGCCTGGCATTCACGCCAAAGAGTTCAGTCTTTGACTGGTTACAGGTGTGGAACTCATTTAGGGTTCTTGTCACAGGAGAAGGAGGAGGAGCTCGAGCAGCTGACGAAAGAGCTCCGACAGGTCAACCTGCAGCAGTTCATCCAGCAGACGGGCACCAAGGTCACCGTGCTGCCCGCTCAGCCTGGAGGAGAGAACGTCAACGGCACGTACACACACACACACACACACACACACACACACACACACACACACACACACACACACACACACACACACCATAAGACGTCTGACATGAGGCCTAAACATGATTTTGAGAGGTACTCTGGATTTTACTGCAAGTGTAAACACTACCACCTAGAGGTCAAAGTGAGCATGACAGATCAGATTTTGGTGCTGCAACTGTTTAAAGTTTTAGTCCCTTTTAGATTTGAAAAAAAAAAAAACTTTAGTTAAATCTAGTTATTATAAACTACCTTTTATTTCTGTGATATATCGCAAAGTTACAGCTAGTTTTATTGCTGAAAATGTATAGAAGGCATCGCGATGACATCATGCGCCAGAGTGCACCAGTGTGGCGGCCATACCGGTAAGGCAGAAATCTCTTATTCAGCAACTGTGCATAATACACTCAACAAAAATTTTGTATGAGATGAACTCAAAGATCTAAAACTTTTTCCACATACACAATATCACCATTTCCCTCAAATATTGTTCACAAACCAGTCTAAATCTGTGATAGTGAGCACTTCTCCTTTGCTGAGATAATCCATCCCACCTCACAGGTCAAGATGCTGATTAGACACCATGATTAGTGCACAGGTGTGCCTTAGACTGTCCACAATAAAAGGCCACTCTGAAAGGTGCAGTTTTGTTTTATTGGGGGGGATACCAGTCAGTATCTGGTGTGACCACCATTTGCCTCATGCAGTGCAACACATCTCCTTTGCATAGAGTTGATCAGGTTGTCAGTTGTGGCCTGTGGAATGTTGGTCCACTCCTCTTCAATGGCTGTGCGAAGTTGCTGGATATTGGCAGGAACTGGTACACGCTGTCGTATACGCCGGTCCAGAGCATCCCAAACATGCTCAATGGGTGACATGTCCGGTGAGTATGCCGTCCATGCAAGAACTGGGACATTTTCAGCTTCCAAGAATTGTGTACAGATCCTTGCAACATGGGGCCGTGCATTATCCTGCTGCTGGTGATGTTCTTGGATGTATGGCACAACAATGGGCCTCAGGATCTCGTCACGGTATCTCTGTGCATTCAAAATGCCATCAATAAAATGCACCTGTGTTCTTCGTTCATAACAGACACCTGCCCATACCATAACCCCACCGCCACCATGGGCCACTTGATCCACAACATTGACATCAGAAAACCGCTCACCCACACGATGCCACACACGCTGTCTGCCATCTGCCCTGGACAGTGTGAACTGGGATTCATCCGTGAAGAGAACACCTCTCCAACGTGCCAAACGCCAGCGAATGTGAGCATTTGCCCACTCAAGTCGGTTACGACGACGAACTGGAGTCAGGTCGAGACCCCGATGAGGACGACGAGCATGCAGATGAGCTTCCCCGGGATGGTTTCTGACAGTTTGTGCAGAAATTCTTTGGTTATGCAAACCGATTGTTTCAGCAGCTGTCCGAGTGGCTGGTCTCAGACGATCTTGGAGGTGAACATGCTGGATGTGGAGGTCCTGGGCTGGTGTGGTTACATGTGGTCTGCGGTTGTAAGGCTGGTTGGATGTACTGCCAAATTCTCTGAAACGCCTTTGGAGACAGCTTATGGTAGAGAAATAAACATTCAATACACGAGCAACAGCTCTGGTTGACATTCCTGCTGTCAGCATGCCAATTGTACGCTCCCTCAAATCTTGTGACATCTGTGGCATTGTGCTGTGATAAAACTGCACCTTACAGAGTGGCCTTTTATTGTGGGCAGTCTAAGGCACACCTGTGCACTAATCATGGTGTCTAATCAGCATCTTGATATGGCACACCTGTGAGGTGGGATGGATTATCTCAGCAAAGGAGAAGTGCTCACTATCACAGATTTAGACTGGTTTGTGACCAATATTTGAGGGAAATGGTGATATTGTGTATGTGGAAAAAGTTTTAGATCTTTGAGTTCATCTCATACAAAATGGGAGCAAAACCAAAAGTGTTGCGTTTATATTTTTGTTGAGTATAAATCGTATAAAGCGTGCATTCTGTGATCCATCTTTTTTTCCTGTTTCCTCTGTGCAGCTCCACATTTAGGAGATAAGCCTAAATGTGCAAACAAACAGCGAAGTGATTTTCTGTTCATTCTTTTGAAATCAGACACAGTTTAACATTCCTAAAGACGAGCATTCACGCAGAACACAAGCGCACAATAGAGTGATTTTGCAGAGTTGCAAAGTTGGACTCATCAGTGTGAAAATGACAAATGAGAAATAAAACCAGCGAGAAGAAGCACAGAGGCAACTGTCCAGGAATTCATGACTCGGTTCTAGCTGGTCTGGTGGCTTTCAGGTAATTCTTGGGAATTAATTTTCAAAACCTTTATTTTGATTAATATTGTAACATTTGTACTTCCAAGATGGCAGTGGCTCGCTGATGTTACTAGTAACAAAGTTAAACAACGTCAGATAGTTCATGTTGCTCGCACCATTTCACAAAAAATGTTTAATGCCAGCATCCCAGCAAATACTTTTACTGTATTTTACTTTTACCTTTACTGTACTCATGCTGTCAGTTTTCCTTGCGACTAAGTTGAACTTAACAATACTGAGGAGACATTAGCTAAAATCTGTTTTTTGCTAACACAAACAAATTTCCCACTATCTGTACAATGTTTCATTACGTACATAAGATGAATAAAATCTTATATTTTCACACAATTTGTACAACATTTCAGTAAGTACATAAGCTGAATAAAATCCTATATTTTCACACAGTTTGTACATTTCAAGTAAGTACTTAAGCTGAATAAAATCTTATATTTTCACACAGTTTGTACAACATTTCAGTAAGTGCATAAGCTGAATAAAATCCTATATTTTCACACAGTTTGTACAATGTTTCAGTAAGTACATAAGCTGAATAAAATCCTATATTTTCCCCACTATCTGTACAGTGTTTCAGTAAGTACATAAGATGAATAAAATCTTATATTTTCACACAATTTGTACAACATTTCAGTAAATACATAAGGTGAATAAAGTCTTATATTTTCACACAGTTTGTACAGTGTTTCAGTAAGTACATAAGATGAATAAAATCTTGTATTTTCACACAATTTGTACAACGTTTCAGTAAGTACATAAGCTGAATAAAATCTTATATTTTCACACAATTTGTACAATGTTTCAGTAAGTACATAAGCTGAATAAAGTCTTATATTTTCACACAATTTGTACAACATTTCAGTAAGTACATAAGCTGAATAACATCTTATATTTTCACACAATTTGTGCGTTTCAGTAAGTACATAAGCTGAATAAGTCTTATATTTTCACACAATTTGTACAACATTTCAGTAAGTACATAAGCTGAATAAAATCTTATATTTTCACACAATTTGTACAACATTTCAGTAAGTACATAAGCTGAATAAAATCTTATATTTTCACACAATTTGTACAGTGTTTCAGTAAGTACATAAGATGAATAAAGTTTTATATTTGCTGTGAGTTCAAGTTAAAATAAACTGTGTTCAGGAGGTTGGAGGTACTGAGGATTTGCTGTTTCAAATATTCTAAAGAAAACCTTTTTTTTTTTTTTTTTTTTACTTAAATGGTTTAAAAAAGACAGACACTACACATTTAAGTCTGGAAACCCAGATTTTGTTAAAGAAGTTTTTTCAAGTATTAGTTTTCCTTTTGATACACTGAGAACTTGCTGAGAACTTTGGTCCACTTGCACTTGTTAGGGCCCCTTCACACGTTGTGCGAAATTTGTCAGATTACGATGAAACATTTCAAACTAGCGCACCACGAAACATCACGCTGATAGGCAGTTGTGCACGATCCCAGTGCGACAGTTCGTGCATGTGACGGTGTCTTTCGAGTTGCATGACATCGCACTGCCGATGTGAAGAAAAAAAAAAGCTGTGTAATTAGTGAATATCACTGGGGTGATATAAATAATACATAAAAGGGACACAATACAGAACCCCACGAGTAAATAACCCTGGTTTAAAAAAAAAAAAATGCCACTCATGGGATCTGAACCCACACACTCTGATTACCAGATGGAAACTTTACCACTACGCCACAATTACTGTTTCATAACAAGAGTGTGAAATGGTTAAAATCAACAAGCAGATAAATGTATTTTCTAAAAAAAAAAAGAAAAAAAAAAAGCACTGTGATAACTGAGCAAGATATGACATATTTCTGCTGATATGTGACTGAAAGTGGCATATTTGTCAAACTGTTGACCTGTCATATGGTCCTGCGGCGTGCCGCTCACTGTCCTGTCAGACAGACATGATGTTCAGATCGCCTGCTGCATGTCCACATGAACTGGCGGTCTGGTCCAGCTGGAACAGCCTGTCAATGTGCGCGCTCTCCAGCCCGTCGCAGAAGCGATATATGTTTTTATGCATTTGGATGGGAGGACAGTAAGCACACACATGCGTGTGTCCGTCAAAACACGGTGCGTGTTCTGCAGCTCTGATGTCAAGTACTCGAGTTGTCAACAGCTGCCACGCCCCGTCCATTCTGCGCACAGACCAAGGTGTCACTCTGTGATCAGAGGAGACACCTCCAGCTCGACAGCGATTGTCTGCTAACTGTTTTTGTGATGACAGTACGAATGGCCACACATTTGCTAAGTGCCAAGCAAGCGGTGTTAGATGTTCGTGTGTGTCACCTGGAATTTGGCCGACACCTGCCGTGAGAGGGTTCGATGGGCTCACAGAGCACACACTCTTTCAGCTGCTGGTGTGCATAAATAATTGTAGCAACAGGTGTACGAGGGGTTCGAGGCAGCTATGAATTTACACATTTTGCATACGATTCCTGCTTCATGTGCACTTCGACCAAATTTGCACTATGTGTGAAGGGGCCCTTAAAGAGTTTTAATATCTAGTCTGTAAAGGGAACTGTCTCATTTTGTTTTTTGTTTTTGTTTTGTTTTTTTAACTCTGTCTTGCTGCAGAAGTGGAGTGTTATTCTCTGAAAAGACTCGGCTCTGCACGCCTCTTACCCAGCAATCTACGCATCCTGCAAAGCGCCGTGTCCTCCAGCTTTAACCCTGAAGGCATCTATGTTTGAGCAGAAGGGCCGAGAGGCTTTTACAGGAGCTGGGATTTCTGCAGCGGCGCCGGCCGATGATAGTGAGACGGTCTCCTTGCAAACTGTCAACATGCTCTCGTGCAAGGCAGCAAAACAACGGACACCAGACGATTCCAATGTTGCTTGATCACAAACATACGATGAAGAAAAACTTGCACGTGTATTCTGCATTTTTCCTGCACTATTCCTCGTGTTCCAGCCTAAAAGTCAAATTGATGTCAACATACGCGTGCAAATCCTGACAGCAAGTCTTGCTATCTGTACGAATGACGATTCCTTCGTCAAAGCGACTAATCGGAGGACGTGTATCTCGAAGCTGAGGATGTTTAGGGCAAAAGGTTCAGATATACCTTATCTGGAAGCCCTAAAACACCAAGAGCAAGGATTTAATCAGGATTCAGACTCACACGAACATTCGTACGCAGAAACTGTAACATTAGCGAGCATGCACAAACGCAACACCACACCACAGCCATATCTGATTGCCTTATTCTGGGATTTAAAGAACCAGTTTGTAGATGTTTATTGCAACAGAACTCAAGATAGCTACTGTAAACTATGCGTCATATAAATATGTAGCCACAGTTCAGGTGATTCTAAGTCTGATGTCAGTGTAACTCAATAATCAGTCCTTTTTTCCCTCCCCTACATGAATTTTTGTATTCATGTTCAAACTGAAAATAATATTAAATCACGTGTCACTATGTTTAGACAGAAATGGAAAATTCTACCTTGGATATAAAAGAAAAAAACACTTAGAAAACAGACAGGAGGCCATATGAGTATTTGGTAAATATAGATTTGGACAATTTTAATTTGCATCGTACGGAGGCCCTGACGTGCAAGAAATTGTAGGGTTTTTTGTTTGTTTGTTTGTTTTATCTTCAACACACAAGTTGTATCATGCACACAGGAAAATGATCTTGGGGGACATGTTACAATTGTGGGTGCAAAATAAGTATCTTGTTTTGGACAGACAAGATTTCTGTACATTGTGAGAACAATTTATTATCTTGCTGGAACAAGATCATTACATTCTGGACGCAAGATAACTATCTTGTGGGAAACCGAAAGAAATGAGTCGATAAGACGGGGATACTTATCTGAGAACAGTGTGTTATATTGTTGGAACAAGAGATTTAGCTTGTGTCCATGAGTTAATATTTTGGTTTTGCAATATAGGTATCTTGTTCCCAAAACACAGGTAAATGTTTACCAAAAGATAATCATCTTGTTTGGTAACAGGATAACTATATTTGATTTCTTTTTAATCATGTTCGAACAAGGTTATAATTTTGTCGGAACAAGATAATTGTTTCACTGCGGTATGTTATTAATGTATATTTGCAAAGACAATTGTTGGTGAACAAGATTTCTATGTTGTGGGAACAATTTTTTATTGTCACATTGGAACAAGATGGTTGTCCTGTAGAAACAACATGCATACCTTTTGGGAACATGATGTGTATCTTGTGAGAACAAAATTTTATTGCTTGGAAAGATACCGTTTTAAAAAAAGGTTGTGTTCTATCTTGTGTTAGAATGAACAATATTGGTTTGATATGCCAGTGTGTATTAATAACATACCATATAGTATAACATTTTATACAGTTATATGGAGATAATGCCAGGAAAAATAATTTCTTATGGGTATTGTCTACAAATTTCTTTCCATCTATGAGTTTTTCCCTTTTTTTTTTTTTTTTTTTGTACTCGCAGTAGCAGAACCAGTGTGGATTTGCATGTTTATTTGGCACAGGCTCCTTACAACTTTAGATATGCATGAAGAGCGGCCATGGTTGAATTGAACTAGGAACCTTCTGGTTGGGAGGCAAGCATGCTAAATGCTTGTACCACTGTAGCAGGAAGAAGATGAAATCAAGAGTGCACAAATGAATAAGTGGCTATAACAAGTGGGGTGACGAATAAAATAAACTGTAGAAACAACATTATCTTGTGTGCACAATCTAATCAGTTGTGAGGAAAACAAAGCATCTTAGCTTGTACATTAGATATATATCATACATACACAAGATAATTGTGGAAATAAGTTCTTATCATCTGGGAGCAAGATACTACTTGTGCATTAAAAAAATGTTTAGGAATAAATTAGTAAGCCCTGTAAATTAGTAAATTTGTCTTGTGCCTATAAGATGGTTCCCTTATTCTTGTTTGAACAAGATAAGTATGTAGTGCGCACATGATAATAAAGTGTCAAAAATCTGGTCGGAATAAGGTACTTATTTGTTCTCGTAGTTATGGTGTGCGCACATGAATAACTTGTTACATAAAAGATAATATTTTTGTTCTCACTAGAGAATAATTTCTTTCAGTAAGAGAATTACCTTATTCTAATCATAATTACATCACTTTGTCTTCTGTAAACAAGATGTTGTCCTTTTGTGCACAAAGTAATAAGATGTAAGAACAAGGTATTGTCTTGTTTCTACAAAAATAATTATTTCTGGGGATCTTTCGGGATTTCAGTAGTTCTGTAGCATCGTGCAGCATCATTTATTTCTTTTATATGAACAGATTCTGCTTGAGCTCTGAGTCAGCCTGCAGCCTTCTTGCCGACCACTTGGTGGCGCCAAAACATTTCCGGAAAGGCAGCATGACGTTACTCCTGGTCGAATGTTTTGGCTTCTTTTATTTACATGGTTGACTTTTTTGGACAATGTGTTTGTCAGACCACAAAGACCTCATACACATTTGTACTCATGTTCTTGTGAAGACTCTGTGACATTCGACATGTCCCATTCCTGTCCCATAACCTTAACCAGCACGACAACACATTTAAACCTAAATTCATCAAACCTTAACTCTAAAACCAAGTGTTATACCTCAAACCAACTGAAGGTTTTAGGACACTTGAGGAGTGACTGAAATATCCAATTTGCAAATATGGTGGAAAATATTCATATTGGTCCTCTGACGTAGAAGATAACATATGTCTCATGAAGTCATATCTTGCCTCAAGGTTGTCATATATATTTTTATTTCTAGTTAAGAAACTAAAGATGTCTAATATGAACCAAAGCTAGTGTGACAAACATTAATAGCTAGATGAATGTACTTTTTAGGACATATGTATGCAACGTATGATATACATCCAATGGTTTGTGTTTCCAAGAGTCAAGTAGAATTTGCATATTGTATGTCTTTAACAGCTTGTTGTCATTTGCTTGCAAATGGTTGATAAAGATTTTGCCGGAAAGATAATTAATGGACACAGGAGATAATTTGGCTCCTAAAATGATAGCAGATACACTCCAAAAGAGATCTTCCCGCTTCTGCCCATCGACATAGGAGATCACCTCAAAATATCTTCTTTTTTAGTGTTCTACAATTTTATGTTGATGATAAACAAGAAAACAGCAATATTTCCTCTAGTAACCTTTTGTGGACATCATCTAGAGCAATGAGTGCTAGATGTCACAACTGCAAGTTTTTAGTGTTTTAAGTTTTTAGTGAATTGCTAAATGGTAGCAGCTGCGTAAATTAGCAAAAGAACACATTTGTTCACAACATGGTCAGTAGACTGGAGCTAGGTATATACTAACTAGTCATGTTAACTAGTAAGTAGCTGTTAGCACTACACCGACTAAACTCTGGTAGCTAAACCAAGATAGCTAGAAAGCTAACTACCAGAGTTTAGTCATCACTACACTGACTAAACTCTGGTAGTTAGCTTTCTATCTAGCTACCAGAGTTTAGTCAGCACTACACTGACTAAACTATCGTAGTTAGCTTTCTAGCTAGCTTGGTTGCTATACTGAATAACACATTATTTAAAAGAAGGCAATGTATTTTAACCATTTTTGTAACTCTGGGGTGGATTATAAAAAAACAAAACAACAACAACAACAAAAACACCCTAGATTAGGTAACATTGGTAGCTTAGGTAAACAGCCACCACCATGTTGGATATTGTTTTGCCCAACCGCTACAGGGCTTAATTGTGTTTGGATGTCAAAAATCAATGTTGAAGTCAATTTATAATATTGCACACATTATTCAAAAGTAACAAAATTGGACGAAATCCACAAGTTGTATTAAATTACACTGAAAAGAATCAAAATAGACTTTAGAAGAGGCTAGCATTTCTGCTATGAAATAACAATCCCCTTTCCTACGTGATTTCTATCTTATACAATGCAAATGGAGCTGGAGACTAGCCTCAGAAATCATTCACCAATTTGTATGTATATATTTTATACAAATTTATGTATGAAGGCTGTAATGTATGAAAACGAGAGTTACAGTTGTGGCTGATTTGAATAATGGCATGCCTTACTGAAAAAAGCCTGTAAATAACATCTACATATCACGTCAGTCTGTAGAATATTTTTAACTACATGTTGAAGTGGGAAATATGCACAGTGAGAAATAAGTAAAAGTTGAACGCCGCTGTTCAGTAGGCAGCGCCGTGCGCATGCAATAATGAGTGACTGCTTCATTTGGACTCCAATTAGTGGGTAGCACGGATGCAATTCATCTGAGATTGGTTTTGTTTTGGGCCTTTTTGACATTTAACTAATGAGGGTTTTTCCAAAGAGCAAAGATGTGTTGATGTCCATCAATGTGGCATTTAGTAGCAAAAAAAGAAAGAAAAAAAGAGGCCATATCCTGAACACAGTCTTTTTTGTTTAATTCTGGCAAAACGTTTGTCGATGTCGACAGAGATTCTTGTCATGTTAAAATGTCACTTTTAGTCACATCAGACCGTTTTCCCTATCTTTTTCCTAACACCTGCTTGGGGACATTGTTCTCCAAAAATTTTGCCATCATTGCAAGTGACACGATGAAGATGATGATGATGGAAGCAACCATCATATGCTTTTGAAAGCTGTTTCCGAAACGTTGCAGCTCAGGGATAATTAAACAGTTTAAGGTATTTTGAGCTTTTTGGAAGATAAAAAATTCTAGTGACTCTCTGCAGTCCTTTGACAAGCTGACATGTTGCCTTGGTGACAAATGTAAAGAGATGATTTGGTTTGAACAGGGTTGTAACTTTTTTTTTTTTTTTGCAAAATTATTCAAGTTGAAAGTCATCTAATTATGCCATCCTGTTGCTTTAAACCAACTTTTAACATGAATGTTTCACCATAAACCTCATGCCGGTTAGATGGACTGTGCTTGATTAATATAATTAACTTGTATAATTATGAGAAAGTATTGTGTATCATGATTATTATTTTGTAATTTGTACTTAGAATGTGTCTACTGTATTTTTTGTTTTTCAAAAATTGAATATTTTTCCCCTTTGGGTAATCATATGGCTACTAATGTAAAATATATGCATAAGTGAGTTTTTTAAATAAATGTGCTTTTAACCTCTGCCAAGGAGATCATCTGTCTGCCTTTAAAAAATGCTAAAAAACTAATGAGCTGTTTTTATTTATTTATTATTTTGCAAAAGTTGACAAAGTAATTGGGGCTGCTCTGCTGTGGATTCTAAGTTTTGAGATGGTTGTGGCTAAATTTATTTAATTTTTATTTCTTGCATAGCGAAATGTGCCATTTAATTGATAAATACAGTAGATTATTATGAAATTTTGTGAAACCGTTGGGCTACTGTGGAAAAGGTACAGTTACATTATGATGCAGAGGGGTGGAGCCAGGAAAATTTTACTAAAAATTTTAACAAAATTGGAGGCAAGAGAGGAAATTATCTTCATTGGGTTTGCTAAAAATGTTGGATCCAAACTAAGACAGGAAATTAGGAAACAAATTCTTACAGTGTTTCATGATTTTTTTTTTTTTTTTACTAGCAAATTGAGTTATATATATTTAAAAAAAATAAAATAAAACGTGGGCTTGAGCTGAGAGTACAACTTTTTAAATCGCCCAAAAGACTATTTGATTTTATAATGTAAAATGGGAAGGTTTTTTTTTTTTTTTTTAAAGGTTTATGCTTTAAATGTGGAAAAGATGGAAGACAGACAAGAACAAAGTCAAAGAGCTCATAATCATTTCAAGTCCTGGTGATATTACTGTCTTTCATTATATGAGACAAAGGTAGTTATTTGAGTGTGGAAAGTACTTTTGAGAAATTAGCACTCAAACAGGCTGGAAAAAAGTTGCCGGAGATGAGAGGATGAATTTTCTGGTTATCCACGGATGACCTTCTCTAGATCTATGATGGATAAAAATTTTTTAATATAGTTTGATAATTGCCTCTTGAGCAGTACTTAAAAAGTGAAGTAACCATCAGAATGGCTCCCAGACAGGCCACGGCAAAGATAAAGTTTCTCCTAAATAAAACCAATTCCTGGTTTAATTTCAGTTTAAAACTTTGACATTGTTGCGGCACTTTGCAGAGTTTCAGAACTTTGCAGGTGTTTTGGTGTGAAAAGTCATTTGTCCCTCAGACTTCCCCAGTGTATTTCAGCTTTAATACTTTAATGGAGCTCAGCTGCTGGGTCACAGGGGCTCTGATTACATCTGCGACCCTCTCACACCAGACAGGGGCTGAAGATTTCTAGTCAGAAATGCTGCAACTTTATTTTTTTTATTTTATTATTTTTTTAAAGAAGAACATCCAGCTGTCTCCTGTTGTTATTTGCACAGATTTCAATCAAACCTGGTACAGGAGAAGGTCTAAGGCTAAAGAACCATGATTAGCAGGGAATGTATTCACCTGTTTTTTGTTTGTTTGAGGACTTGATTGATTATCAGCAGGATTACTCAAAACCACTTTTCACCAAATTTAGCACAGTTTTAAGGAAAGGTAGAAAAGATTTTTGGACTTAATATGGATAAACTGTAAGGGTTTGGGAGGTCTGCGATGTTTTTGTTGTGTTATGCATTTGAGTGTTTTGTTCTGATCATGTTCTGTGTGGTGATTTCTCTTGTCTGTCATTTTCTTCTTGGGGTTTTCTGTCTCTGTTTCTCTTGTCTGTCACTTGGTGCTTGGTGGTGGGTGTTTCCCTCAGTCTTTCCACACCCACACCCTGGATTTGGGAGGTCTGGGATGTTTTTGTTGTGTTATGCATTTGAGTGTTTGGTTCTGATCATGTTCTGTGTGGTGATTTCTCTTGTCTGTCATTTTCTGCTTGGGGTTTTCTGTCTCTGTTGCTCTTGTCTGTCACTTGGTGCTTGATGGTGGGTGTTTCCCTCAGTCTTTCCACACCCACACCCTGAATCTTTCCCTCACACCTCTTCCTCACCTTCTGCTAATCACCTTTCTGTATTTAAGCCTCACTTTGTTCACTTCCCCCCCGCCAGATTATTGTGCTTTATGCCTTTACTTCCAGCCTTGTTCTTGTATTCTTTTCTCATCCTGCTTGCCTTCCACTGTTTTCATGACCACCTGCTTGTTTTTTGGACCGTGCATCTGCCAGATGAACTTGTTACTGTTGTGTTGCTTATTCTGGACTGCCTTTTTATGTACCGAACCCTGCTTGTTTTACCAGTAAACCTTTTTCGACAACTCCACTCTGTGTCTGAGCCGAGCAATTGTGTCCAGCCATTTTGAGTTACAGAGCCTGATATAAACAGATCCACGAATTGAGCAAGAGGACTTTTAAAACATATACATCACATTTTTATTAATAAATAATAGAGATCTTAAATAAAATAAAAAAATCCTTAAAGGTAAAACTACAATCATCAAATTATTTAGTTTCCTTGTAACTGCTGTAGTAGTGTGTACCATATCTCATGGCATTTCATGATTCAGCATCACGAAATATACATTAATCTATTAATCTCTTGGTTTGTGATATTGTTACAAAAAGTGCCACATTTTTGTAACTGGAGCACGAAATGAAAAGTGGTGGAGGGGGTTTGGGGTGTTAGGGTTAGTAATAGGAAATTTAAAAAAAACGTTACGAAAATGTGACTCATTTTGTGACGGGAGAATGAAAAAATTTGTGAGACTGGGTTGAGTAGTGTAGTAGTGGCTTTTAGCATAGACAGTACATATATACACGCTGATGTCACACAACGATTTTCTGAAGAGCGAATCTGATGCTCAAATGGGGCAGTTCTGCAGTTTGCCATCTTGGTAGTGGTTAGGACCGCCTAACCTCTGGTCAAAACATAAATGGGCAAAAAAGGTGAAACACTGGCTCTATGAGCTAGGTGGGATGAATGAAGCCTGATTTTACTTTGTTTATGCCATTTCAAATACAAAAAGTAAATCAGGCTCTTAATATAAAAATTTCTAATAGTATCTTCCTTAAACTCAAACTGAAAGCCAATCTCTATAACTTGATATAAATTAATTAAAAATGTAAAAGTCAAGATGATGGGTTGCATAGGTAATGGGCCTCTTTGGTATGAGCCAAGCGTCGCGCAGTGGTGCGAAGCTCACTCATGGTACAGGGTGTCCTAAACAGGAAGTGCCAATTTTCAAATCCACAGTAAAACAGGAAATGTTCACATGTCAAACACTTCTTGGATTGACAGATGAGATCCCATGGAATCTCACGGGAACTCAGTGGCAAGCTCACACTCAAACAGGAAGTGCCAATTTATCAGTCACAGTGAAACAGGAAATGTTCAAATGTCAAACACTTCCTGGCATGAGTGGAGCTAGAGTGAAGGCCGGGGTTTCACTGGACTCTGATTGGACACAGATGATTGACATGTCACGGAACCACACGTCTGGTTGAAAGAGCTGCATTTTGAAATCAGTGAGTCACATTGACTGCTAGGTTCCTCCTGTCCAGTAGTTTGTGCTGTGTACCAGAAAAAGTTCTAATCCACCTTAGGAGAAGAAAAATGTTTGCTTCAGATTTGAACTGAACACGTTGTTTGAACTATGGACTTCTAATCACACCAAACTTATATTGGTGAGTAAACGACCATATTGTTGTGTGTGTTGGGAAGGTGTCGTAACACGGACCCGCAACAGGGGGCGCAAATGAACGGACAATGGATAAGACAAAGAGTAACAATTTAATGTTGTGAAACGCACAACTGGATACAAAGATAATGCCAATTAAACACAAGGTGACGTGCGGGCAGGCTCGAAGATAGGAGACCTCTGGCGATCGGAAAGCCGGGACCCACACAGCTTCCACCACCAACGGCCTGAAGAACACCGGAGCCGCCAAGTCCTGAGTCGCCAGGTGGTCACCGTCTTCTGTTGCAGAACCTGGTACTGCTGGCAGAAGATGAAAAACAGTTAATGGTGAGTGTGTATCCACACACCCAGTAATCCTTCACCTACAGATCTTCGAGGAGGGAAAACCTCCACCTCCGATACAAAGTCACCCGTGCAGCTCCTGACAGTGGCTCCTTGGATGGAGTGAGAGGCGAAGACGTCGCAGACTCTCACTGCACGCCAATCCAAAAACACTGAATCCTCAGGAATACAGCTGCACACAGAACAGTTAGTTAACACTAATCACAGCAGAGAATTACCTTAGACGGTAGTTGATTTCTCGGTGAGGAGGTGGAGTAATAATCCGGCTTTTGTAGCGCCCTCTCATGCTTGAAGCCCGCACTCCAAGCAGGGCGCCGACTGGTGGTGGTGAGCCAGCAGTACCTCCTCTTCAGCAGCCCACACAACAGGACACCCCCCTCAACGGGCGCCTCCTGGCGCCCAACCAGGCTTGTCCGGGTGTCGGCGGTAGAAATCGGCCAGGAGGGCCGGGTCCAGGATGAAGCTCCTCTTCACCCAGGAGCGTTCTTCGGGTCCGTACCCCTCCCAGTCCACCAGATATTGAAAACCCCGGCCCTTCCGACGGACGTCCAGGAGCCGACGAACAGTCCATGCCGGCTCCCCATCGATGATACGGGCAGGAGGTGGTACGGGTCCAGGAGTGCAGAGTGGTGAGGCGTGGTATGGTTTTAACCTGGAGACATGAAACACTGGGTGAATCCGCAGTGAAGCTGGGAGTTTCAGCTTCACTGCGGCCGGGCTGAGGATCTTGATTATAGGGAAAGGTCCGATGAACCGGTCTTTAAGTTTTTGTGATTCAACCTGCAGTGGGATGTCCTTAGTTGACAACCACACCTCCTGCCCAGGCTGGTATGTAGGGGCCGGGGAACGCTGGCGATCTGCATGGGCCTTAGCCCTCGTCCGGGCCTGCAACAGGGCAGAACGGGCGGCGGCACCTCCGCAGGTGGGCCTGGACCGAGGGGACCCCGACCTCTCCCTCCACAAGTGGAAACAATGGGGGCTGATACCCCAAACACGCCTCAAAAGGGGAGAGGCCGGTAGCAGATGAGACTTGGCTATTGTGGGCGTACTCGATCCAGGCCAGATGGTCACTCCAAGCTGCCGGATGCACGGAGGTTGTGCAGCGGAGGGCCTGTTCCAACTCCTGGTTCGCCCGCTCTGCCTGGCCGTTCGTCTGTGGGTGATACCCGGACGAGAGACTCACGGTGGCTCCCAGTTCCTTACAAAAACTCCTCCAGACCTGCGAGGAGAACTGGGGACCACGATCCTAAACGATGTCCGATGGTATCCCATGCAGACGCACGACGTGGTGGACCAGGAGGTCTGCTGTCTCCTGGGCCGTCGGCAGCTTCGGGAGGGCCACGAAGTGGGCCGCCTTGGAGAACCGGTCCACTATCGTGAGGATGACGGTGTTGCCCTGGGACGGCGGGAGGCTCGTGACGAAGTCCAGGCCGATGTGAGAACAGGGGCGATGAGGCACAGGCAGGGGCTGGAGGAGGCCCCTGCTCTTATGATGATCCGCCTTGCCCCTAGCACAGGTGGTATAGGCCTGGACATAGTCCCGGACGTCGGCTTCCAGTGACGCCCACCAGAAGCGCTGCTGGACTACTGCCACGGTCCTACGCACTCCGGGATGACAGGAGAGCTTGGATACGTGGCAGAAGTCCAAGACGGCAGCCCTGGCTTCTGGTGGGACGTAGAGTCTGTTCTTAGGACCGTTCCCCGGGTCCGGGTTCCTTGCCAGGGCCTCCCGGACGGTCTTCTCCACGTCCCATGTGAGGGTGGCCACGACAGTGCACTCGGGAACGATGGTCTCGATGGGGTCTGACAACTCGGCCTTGGCTTCCTCTTCGTGCACCCGGGACAGTGCGTCGGATCGTTGGTTCCTAGTCCCGGGACGGTAGGTGATCCGGAAGTCAAAGCGTCCGAAGAACAGGGACCAGCGGGCTTGCCTGGGGTTCAGCCGCTTGGCGGTCCGGATGTACTCCAGGTTCCGATGGTCCGTGAAAACCGTGAAAGGCACCGTAGCTCCCTCCAACAGGTGTCTCCACTCTTCAAGAGCCTCCTTCACCGCGAGGAGTTCCCGATTGCCCACGTCATAGTTACGTTCAGCGGGGGTCAACCTGCGGGAAAAGTAGGCACATGGATGGAGTACCTTGTTGGACTCCCCGCTCTGGGACAGAACGGCTCCTATCCCTGAGTCAGAGGCGTCCACCTCCACTATGAACTGGCGAGTAGGATCAGGCTGCACCAGAACTGGTGCAGACGAAAACCGGCGTTTCAACTCCCTAAACGTGGCTTCGCACCGATCCGACCAGGTGAAGGGGACTTTAGTGGAGGTCAGGGCAGTCAGGGGGCTAACAACCTGACTGTAACCTTTAATGAACCTCCGGTAGAAATTTGCAAAGCCGAGGAACTGTTGCAGCTTCCTACGGCTTGTTGGTTGGGGCCAATCTCTCACCGCCGCAACCTTGGCCGGATCCGGGGCGACGGAGTTGGAGGAGATGATGAACCCCAGGAAGGACAAAGAAGTGCGGTGGAACTCACACTTCTCGCCAATCACAAACAACCGGTTTTCTAGTAACCGCTGCAGGACCTGACGTACATGTTGGACATGAGTCTCAGGGTCCGGAGAAAAGATGAGTATATCATCCAGATATACGAAGACAAACCGGTGCAGGAAGTCCCGCAAGATGTCATTAACCAATGCTTGGAACGTCGCGGGGCATTAGTGAGGCCGAATGGCATGACCAGGTACTCAAAATGACCTAACGGGGTGTTAAATGCCGTCTTCCATTCGTCTCCCTTCCGGATCCGAACCAGGTGGTACGCATTCCTAAGATCTAGTTTGGTGAACATTTTGGCTCCATGCAGGGGCGTGAACACCGAATCCAACAGGGGCAACGGGTATCGATTGCGAACCGTAATCTCGTTCAGCCCTCTGTAGTCAATGCATGGACGGAGTCCGCCGTCTTTTTTACCCACAAAAAAGAAACCCGCACCCATTGGGGAGGTGGAGTTCCAAATCAACCCGGCGGCTAAGGAGTCCCGGTTGTAGGTCTCCATCGATTCGCGTTCCGGACGTGAGAGGTTGTACAATCTACTGGATGGGTACTCAGCGCCCGGAATCAAATCGATGGCACAATCGTACGGTCGGTGCGGGGGAAGAGTGAGTGCCAGATCTTTGCTGAAGACGTCAGCAAGATCGTGGTACACCTCGGGCACCGCCGTCAGATTGGGGGGGACTTTGACCTCCTCTTTAGCTGTGATTCCGGGTGGAACCGAGGATCCAAGACACTCCCGGTGGCAGGTTTCGCTCCACTGCATCACCACCCCAGACGGCCAATCAATCCGGGGATTGTGCTTCACCATCCATGGAAATCCCAGAATCACTCGGGAGGTAGAAGGTGTCACAAAAAACACGATCTCCTCCCTGTGATTCCCAGACACAACCAAGGTCACGGGCTGTGTCTGATGTGTAATTAACGGGAGTAGAGTGCCATCTAGTGCTCGCACCTTCAATGGTGAAGGCAGAGCCACCAGAGGAAGCCCTACTTCCCTGGCCCATCTGCTATCCAGCAGATTCCCTTCTGACCCCGTGTCTACCAGTGCTGGGGCGTGAAGGGTTAAATCCCCACTCAGGATTGTTACTGGGATTTGTGCTGATTTATGGGTTTTCCCCGTGTACATATTATGGCCCACCCTTAACCCAGTTCCTAAGGATGGGCGTTGGAGTTTGATCGTTTGGGGCAGTCTTTTAACCTGTGCTCACAAGAGCCACAGAAAAAACACTCCCCGCGGGCCAGCCTCCTTTGTCTGAATTTGATTTTAATTTGGCCCTGCTCGTGTCCATAGCTTCATCAGCAGGGGGAGCTGTTGCCACACGGAGCCCTCTGGCAGTGGAACGTGGGGAAGACGACACCCTTTCGGACCCGGAGGAAAGAGGGACAGCTTGAGCCCGACCACGCCCCCTGGCCTGCTCCCGACGGTGTTCATTCAACCGGTTGTCTAAGCGTATAACCAAATTGATAAGCCCGTCGAAATCTTGCGGTTCCTCCTTAGCCAGCAGATGCTCCTTCAGGAAAGGGGACAGTCCGTTTACGAAGGCGGCGCGGAGCGCAACATTATTCCAGCCGGACCTCGCAGCCGCAATGCGGAAGTCGACTGCATAATCAGCTGCGCTTCGGCGCCCCTGTCTCATTGACAGCAGCACGCTCGAGGCGGTCTCGCCTCTGTTGGGATGATCAAACACCTGTTTGAATTCCCGTACAAACCCAGCGTATGACGTCAGGAGCCACGAATTCTGTTCCCAAAGCGCCGTAGCCCAGGCACGTGCCTCACCTCAAAGCAAATTAATCACATAAGCCACCCGGCTGGCATCTGATGCGTACATAACTGGACGCTGTGCAAAAACGAGCGAACACTGCATTAAGAAGTCAGCGCACGTTTCGACACAGCCTCCGTACGGTTCTGGAGGGCTTATGTAAGCTTCAGGGGACGGTGGGGGGGTTTGTTGAACGGCCAGTGGAACGTCTGTCTGTGGCCCAGAGCCAGCAGGAGGAGTCACTGCAGCAGCGCTCGAGTCGCGCGCTTCCACTCTGGCAGTGAGAGCCTCCACCCTCCGATTGAGGACTACATTCTGCTCGGCTACCAGATTTAACTGAGCGGTGAAAGCGGTAAGGATTTGCTGCAGATCACTTACCACGCCTCCTGCTGACGCCTGCGCTCCTTGTTCTCCCATTGGCTGTTCAAGCTGTGGTTGACGCCCCTCGGGATCCATGACGAATGGCCGAGAAATCCTGTTGGGAAGGTGTCGTAACACGGACCCGCAACAGGGGGCGCAAATGAACGGACAATGGATAAGACAAAGAGTAACAATTTAATGTTGTGAAACGCACAACTGGATACAGACAAAGATAATGCCAATTAAACACAAGGTGACGTGCGGGCAGGCTCGAAGATAGGAGACCTCTGGCGATTGGAGAGCCGGGACCCACACAGTTTCCACCACCAACGGCCTGAAGAACACCGGAGCCGCCAAGTCCTGAGTCCCCAGGTGGTCACCGTCTTCTGTTGCAGACCCTGGTACTGCTGGCAGAAGATGAAAAACAGTTAATGGTGAGTGTGTATCCACACACCCAGTAATCCTTCACCTACAGATCTTCGAGGAGGGAAAACCTCCACCTCCGATACAAAGTCACCCGTGCAGCTCCTGACAGTGGCTCCTTGGATGGAGTGAGAGGTGAAGACGTCGCAGACTCTCACTGCACGCCAATCCAAAAACACTGAATCCTCAGGAATACGGCTGCACACAGAACAGTTAGTTAACACTAATCACAGCAGAGAATTACCTTAGACGGTAGTTGATTTCTCGGCGAGGAGGTGGAGTAATAATCCGGCTTTTGTAGGGATGTTGGTGATTGGTGACAGCTGGTGTAAATGAGTGACAGCTGTCACTCTCTGTCTCGGCGCCCTCTCATGCTTGAAGCCCGCACTCCAAGCAGGGCACCGACTGGTGGTGGTGGGCCAGCAGTACCTCCTCTTCAGCGGCCCACACAACAGTGTGTTGGGGGGTTTGGCTGGATGTTTTGTGTTGTTTTCTTTTCTTTGCTCTCCAGGTGGTGTGCAAACTGGTTTTTGTCTGTGGAGAAGGTGCTGACAGAAGAGTCCTTCACCCTCATCAGCATTATTAGCTACACCTGTGGAGGATGTTCACGTGCAGGCCTACTGACTCGCAGCACCTGTGGATGATGCTCACGTGCAAACTTAAAGACTTTCAGCTGAAGCAGATAATGAGATGGCGTTCTGCATTTAAGCCATGAGTGGTTCAAGCAGAATTGCCGGGAACTCGACCTTGTGACGTTTGTTTGTGAGACGCTGAGGACCACGCCAGGGTTTGACACATCGTGCCTGTGAAGGAGGACGGGTGAGGGACACATGCTGTCAGCACACATCAGAGGTGATTATTGTCTGAATGATCATTAATAGTAATTTGGCATTCTGTTACGCAGTATATTTGAACATTGATGAGAATTGTGCAGTTTGCTTCTCACTGCCGTGGCGTACGGACTGATGATCCTCCACCTGTTGTGAGAAGCTGTTCATTTACATAAAGCTTAAATTCAGACCTGAATGTGTTGCTGATAGTGTGTGCCTCTGAAGGATATTTGCTGTAGCTCTGTTGACTTACATCACCTTTTTCCATCCTTCACAGAGTCAGTTTGTCGTGTCCACCTGGGGGGTGTTTGGCGGTGAATCTGAGTCCAGAAGCGCCGAGGCTTCGATCCTTTTGGGCGCTGGAGAGTGCACCGTCCTTCACTCCGCCAGACAAACCAAATATTTATGTTGTACACTAATTATTGCACTGGAGGGGAAATAAAACCGTTTTGTTTGTGGAACCGCTTTCTGGTTATTTAGCGCTGGGTTCAGTCAGACGTTGGTCCGCTCCTCAACCTGCGTCTGCACATAACAGTAGTTCCCGGCCATTCCAAAATGGACCCAGCGGCAGAAGCGGTTCCATTTGCTGAAAGAGTTCAAGAACACTTGGAGAAAATATGGGAGCAATTACAGCATCTCGCAAACCAAATTAAACAAACAGATGCCCGCGTTACGGAGCCTGCTGCTCCAGCTGCGGCACCATCGATACCGGTGCAGATAACTCCATCACCCAGAGATTCGGCTTCCGAATCAATCATTTGTCATCCGGAGCCTTATGCGGGAAACGTTGAAGCCTGTGCTCCGTTTTTGATGCAATGTTCTCTGGTTTTTGCTCAGCGACCGGCTTCCTTCTCTTCTGATGGTAGCCGTGTCTCATATGTGACAAATTTGCTCCGAGGTGACGCCTTAGCTTGGGTCACTGCATTGTGGAGTAATAACTCTCCATTGTTAGGATCCTTTAAGGATTTCTCCCGGGAGTTCCGCTTGGTTGTTGACCATCCGGTAAAAACAAATACCGTTGCCCAACGGTTGCTGAATCTCAGGCAGGGGAGGCGGAGTGCAGCGGATTATTCCGTGGATTTCCGAATTTTTTCTGCTCAGTCCTGTTGGAATGCCGCAGCTTTAAGAGGAGTGTTTGTGGATGGTTTGAACGATTCATTAAAAGACGAGCTAGCAGTCCGTGATGAACCAAAAGTTTTAGATGAACTAATATCTTTGGTTATTCGTCTAGATGATCGGATAAAGGAGCGTGGACGCGAGAGAGGGCGGACATCAGAGCGGGTTTTTTCATCTCGGGGCTTTCCCCGACACAGATCTGGGCTGCCTCTTCTTCGCCCCACTGAGACTCCTCCGACGGGACCTCTGGCTCCTCTTGCGGATGAGCCCATGCAGCTTGGACAAGCTGAAGCCGCCATATTGCCCCGGTCACCTAAGCGTCAAGAAAGATAGTGATGACGTATCTCCAGGTGTTCTGGGACAGGCATAATAATGGACACACACACACAAAAAAAACCTTTGGTTGTTTAGTTATTTGGGCTATATTTGTTTTTTTTTGTAAGGGGTTATAAATTGTTTGGGGATTTAGAGGCGGTTCTGGTGGAGTGAACGACTGGCAGTTCGGAGCTCAGCTGGACTCAGGTAATTGTTTGTTTTCATTATTTGGACTTAGGTATTTTCTGTTTGAGGATTGGGTCATTTTGTTTTGTTGTTTTTTATTTCCCTGCTTCCCTAACCCCAACCTCACATTGCTCTGAGACCGTTTGTCTTTTGGGTTGTGGGGTGGTGCAGGTTGGTCACGCTGACCGTTTCTCAGAAGACCTCTGCACCTAGGGGGGGGTTGTCAGGGGCGTTTTTTTGGGTTTGGTTAGGGCCCGGTTCCTCTCCAGCCCCGGTGGGCCTTTGACCATTCGTCATTGGTGTTACCGGGGTGTGGTGCAGCGGGAACATACCTCAGTCAGAGTGGTGGGCCGATCTGTTGCCGTTCGCCATTTCGGTAGTTCCACCCCTCCCGATGGGCTGGTGGTATGGTCGGGTAGGGGCACCGGACGTATTTCCGGTTTTCCGCTGCGCTTCGGGGATGGGACCGGGTTAGTTTTTCCTGTTTCCTTCCCCAGCTTAGTAGTTTTGTGCCGTTCGCCAACATTGAGCTAACGATAGGCTCTGGGAGTGATCTGGGGTCTTTCGGGGTGCTGGGGGGGGTAACAGGGTTTGACAGTTGTTTTATTTTGCCCCCGGGGTGTTTTAATGAAGTCCGCCGGGGGTTGGATTTTTGTGTTGTTATGTTTCCTTCCAGGTTCCACCTCCAGGGTTGATGGGACGGTCCTCTGGGGGGGAATTGATTGTGGGGCCGATTGACCAAGTGTGGCCGGTTCTGGGGTTCCTGGGTTGTGGGGAGGGTGCCTCCTGGGATTGATGGTACGGTCCTCTAGGGGGCGCTGTTCCTCCGTGTAAACCTGGGGACCTCTGTAAGATTCCGGTTTTGGTTGTCTCTCCTGGAACTGGCGGTAAAGGTCTTCTGGGGGGTGGGCTCTGCATATCGTTCTGGGGGGGGGGGGTTGTTTGTTATTTTTCTTTGTGAATTTATGTTTGTATTGTGTGTTGGGGCTATGTTGGGTTATTGCATTTGGGAGTTTTTCTTTTCTCCCTGGGGTTGGATGGGACGGTCCCCTAGGGAGGGTTTGGGTGGGTTTTGTGTTTTTCTTCTATGTTGGGTTGTATATGGGACTTTTTGGGGTTTTTTGTTGATGCCAGCCGGCCTTCCAGCCGCGGTGCCCTGTCCTGCCGTCTGCTTTCTGTCATGGACCCCGGAGGAAGGTCTTGTTCTCGGGCCTGGTCTGTTCGGTCGCCGGGAGGCTTCCCATTGATGGGGGGGTACTGTTGTGTGTTGGGGGGTTTGGCTGGATGTTTTTGTGTTGTTTTCTTTTCTTTGCTCTCCAGGTGGTATGCAAACTGTTTTTTGTCTGTGGAGAAGGTGCTGGCAGAAGAGTCCTTCACCCTCATCAGCATTATTAGCTGCACCTGTGGAGGATGTTCACGTGCAGGCCTACTGACTCGCAGCACCTGTGGATGATGCTCACGTGCAAACTTAAAGACTTTCAGCTGAAGCAGATAATGAGATGGCATTCTGCATTTAAGCCATGAGTGGTTCAAGCAGAATTACCGGGAACACGACCTTGTGACGTTCGTTTGTGAGACGCTGAGGACCGCGCCAGGGTTTGGCACATCGTGCCTGTGAAGGAGGACGGGTGAGGGACACATGCTGTCAGCACACATCAGACGTGATTATTGTCTGAATGATCGTTAATAGTAATTTGGCATTCTGTTATGCAGTATATTTGAACATTGATGAGAATTGTGCAGTTTGCTTCTCACTGCCGTGGCGTACGGACTGATGATCCTCCACCTGTTGTGAGAAGCTGCTCATTTACATAAAGCTTAAATTCAGACCTGAATGTGTTGCTGATAGTGTGTGCCTCTGAAGGATATTTGCTGTAGCTCTGTTGACTTACCTCACCTTTTTCCATCCTTCACAGAGTCAGTTTGTCGTGTCCACCTGGGGGGTGTTTGGCGGTGAATCTGAGTCCAGAAGCGCAGAGGCTTCGATCCTTTTGGGCGCTGGAGAGCGCGCCATCCTTCACTCTGCCAGACAAACCAAATATTTATGTTGTACACTAATTATTGCACTGGAGGGGAAATAAAACCGTTTTGTTTGTGGAACTGCTTTCTGGTTATTTAGCACTGGGTTCGGTCAGACGTTGGTCCGCTCCTCAACCTGCGTCTGCACATAACACATATTTTATGTCAGAAATGAGGTCCAGGCTGTTAAAAGCAGCATTTCTCCTTTAATTCGGGTTGCTTATTGTTGTTGGCTTATTAGTGCAGCAGATAACTAAAACAATCCTTCAAATGGTGATACAAGCATCAAATTCAGCTCGAGCAAAATTAATGGAGCAACTTTAAGTTTTGACCCCTGTACAAATTGAAACTGACCTTTGTCACCTTTCTTGCTGCTTTTACCTCATAACTCCATAACATTCAGTCACAGATTGTCCAAACTATACCTTTTTTGGAATCTTTATGATCAGGTAAATAATGTGTTGTAGTTTTATATATGATTGGAGCGTCTTTTAATTTAGACCAGGGGTGGGCAACTTGTTCCAGAAAGGGCCAAGAGGTTGCAGGTTTTCTTTGCAGCCACTGACTCCACCCAGTGATTTCACTGATTAACTGATTCCATCTGCTCAAATCAGTGAAATCACCTGGTGGAGTCAGTGGCTGCAAAGAAAACCTGCACCCTCTTGGCCCTTTCTGGAACAAGTTATCCACTCCTGATTTAGACCCCTGTGTAATTCTTCAGTTGACCCCTACCTGGCTGCCTATTGAAAAGTCAAGTGACCAATCAGTTTTTTTAAAGAGTTCATGTCTATGGATTATTTGTGCCAAATTTGATCTTTTAATTTGTTTATTCAATTTCAAATACATTTTTTTTTCTAAAATTATCTTCCTTAACTCAAACTGACAGCAAATCTCTACAACTTGATATAAATGAATTAAAAATATAAAATCCAGCTTCCTGACTAAGTGATGTGATTTTCTTAAAAACAAGACCTGAAAGTTCAGCTACAATTTGACAGAAAGTACATTTCAGATGAGATGAAAGCCTAGATTTGATGTTTTGGTGAAGGAAACTTTTGTATTTCTTCATAATTGATGTAAATAAAGTCCAAGACATATTGTTCATGTTTCCATCCCCTGACTTGTCTGAAGAAAACTGGCAATAAAACATTATTATTTACAGGTTTTATCAAGTTTTAGAGATTTGCTTTCAGTTCGAGTTTGAGGAAAATAATTTTAGAAATTTTAATTCTTTATTTTCTTGTATTTCTTGTATTTAAAATGGCATAAACAAATTAAAATGTGTGAAATTCCAAGTGTTCCAATACTTTTGGAGGGCACAGTATCCTAAAATTATGATGAGTGCACAATGAGTGTGGTATTATTACTGTTTTGTTTGAAAATGTTTAATTTTCACTGTTGCTGCACTTTGTGTCAAATCATAGTCATATCGTATATCTTCTATTATACATTCCAAATCTAAGGTGGAACTCTACTAGTGTTTACTACGGTACACCTAAATATCTTTAAAAAAGAGAGAGTAGAGCCACTTAGGTGCCTGGACCTGAGAACCAGAGATGGTCAGTTGAAAATCTTTTTTATCCCATGGGAACTCTCCCTACCCACCTAAGAAACTCAAGAATATGGACAGAATGTATATAAGTGACAGTTACATGACAATTTATATGACAATATTGAGATACGATAATTTGGCCACATTGTACAACTAGCTGAAAACTTTGAATATTAATTTACATCTACATTAAAAAAAAAATGCTTCAAGTGGCAGGGGGTTAAGACGGCTGAGATTGGGGGGTCAGCTGAAAAGCAAAAAAGAAAAATGCTTAAAAAGGTGGAGAGTATGGGGGCAGAGCCCCTCTAGAAACTGAAAGGCAAAATAAGGAAAATGCTTAAAAAGGTGGGGGGGTCCACCCCCCCAGAACTGAAAGGTTTTTGCCATACTAATGCTCCCCTGGAGCATTTACTTAAAGTAAAGTCTGAAGTCTGAAGTCATGTCTGCGGCACATGCATATTACCTGTAAATAATCAAATTTATTGCCAATTTAATGCAGACAAGTCAGGGGATGGATACATGAACATTGTTCATGTATCTACTCCATCTGTGTGGAGTAGTCAGTTTCAAAAACTGAGTGAAGGAGAAGTGTGAGCAAATGTGTGTGTGTGTGTGTGTGTGTGTGTGTGTGTGTGTGTGTGTGTGTGTGTGTGTGTGTGTGTGTGTGTGTGTGTGTGTGTGTGTGTGTGTGTGTATATATATATATATATATATGAAGAGTTCAGATGCAAAACCAAGTAAATATTTTGGGTTTTTTTTAATGGAGAAAAATGCAGTTGAAAATGGAGATTTAAAGGAAACCATATTTGGAAATGCATAGACTTTCATCAATAAAATTAAAACAGTTTATTCAAATTCTTTCATATTTTGCACACTGCTGGTCCCCTTGACAGCCAAGTACATGGCCTCAACTAAAAATGTAAGGTTTTGGAGATACTGGGTTTTGCATTTGAACCCCTCATATATATATATATATATATATATATATATATATATATATATATATATATATATATATATATATATATATATATATATATATATATATATATATATATATATATATATATATAATTTTTCTACATTTGTATCTGTTTCATCTGTTTCAAGTGATTTTGAAATCTAACATACAGTAAAGATCTCGACAATGATGACAATGTTACACTGAAAGGACAGTTCATTGTAAGCAACAGTCACAAACATGAAGTGATGCTGTGAATCCCGTAACAATAATAAATAAATTCAGGATTGATCAGCCACAGTGGAGTTATTCAGTCATTCAGCTTTGCTTTACTTTTGTAAACTCTTCACTGCATTTAGTGGCTGGCTATTTTTACCAAACATCACTTTAGGGGCTTGGTGCATTATACAGTATATCTCATTAGGGAATAAAACTCCTAAGTAAGTGACAGCAGCTCTCAGCAAGCAGGCAAGCCTCCAGCCATTAAAATACAACCATTCAAAAACAGCTCTTTTTCAAAACCAGCAATGACACACTGTGGGGGGAAAATCAAGATCCTGTTCCAAATTTTCATAGTGCAACTCAAGTATTACAGTTGGTTTTGCTGTTGTACTTTTCACTTCCCACACCCACGTTTGTGAAATCATGACTTCACCAGCATTAATGGCAATGCAGGCATGTAGGTCCAACAATGAGGTGTGCTCAGGTGCAATGCAGGTGCGTTATCGGGCACCAAATAGACTAATATGGCAGGTCCATGGTGTGTACACTCTGTGCACAGGGATCCACATTCATGCATCATAGGACAATGGAAAATTAATAACTAATGGAAAAACAAAACTTTAATAACTGGTTTGTGTGATATATTTACACTGATTTTCAGTGGTTTGCAGGAACTTTAAAGCTTAGTCTGCAATGCAGTGCACAGATCAAATCAAATCAAATCAATTTTATTTATATAGCGCCAAATCACAACAAACAGTTGCCCCAAGGCGCTTTATATTGATGGATGGAGCACACTCCAAGGCACACAGTGAGGCTTTGCCAGTTAGAATCTCATTGAACAGTTTGTAACTTACCTTTTAAAAGTGCTGCAGGGATCAGGTGTCAGTAACTTTTTAAGTGATGTTCAAAACAGCTGCACCTTACGTATAAATGGCTCAGGCACAGTGATCACTGAACAATCCTCACACATAACGAAGTGTTAATCCAATTCTCAAGCAGTCACTCCACTTCCAGTGTTATGCCACTTGTGTCTGCCGATTTCACGTGTACAAGGACTGTTTAAGCAGGACAGCTTCCTCACCAGAAAGCCTCTCATTTCTGAATGCACCATCTCAACAGCAATACTGCAGTCTGAAATCAGGATAACAGGGGCTGCAACTGATTGCTTTTATATTTTGCCCACAACAATGTAAATGGGTACCAGCCTTGACTGAGGTAGTAACCTGTGATGGACTATTTTCCTATCCATGGGGAGTCATAGACTCTCATCTGCTTCACACTGCAGTATCCGCGGGATAAGGGCAGGCCCGATGTGCATCAGCGCCTGCAAAGGACTTATTTATTCCGCAACATGCCAATGATTAATTAGGTGACTTAATCCGTTCCTTTGTGCCCGGAGCCACGGTTTGTGCCGAGACTTCATGCAGCTTAAGTAGCAGCTGGAGTTTGACATGCCCCAAAATCATTTTCACCACACATTATGTGCCATGCTCTTTAGATCCTTATAATATAGAAAATTATGTTTCTGAAGCAGTTGTTATATTAATTTATTTTCTGAATTAAATGCTTCATTGGTTGTATTGAGGATGTCAAAAGACTGGATTATATTCTGAAACAACTCATTTATTTGTTGTTTGAAGCACTTAGAACAATGAATAATTTTCTGAAGCACCGTTTTTGAGCCTTCACAAACAGTGATTCATGTTCTGTAGCAACTGGTTCATTTACCATTTTGAAACTTTGAAATAGTGATTCAAATTCAGAAGCTAATGATTCATTCAGCATTTTACAAAGATGGAAACAGTGAATAATTTTCCTGAAGCAGCGCTTTCATGTTTTTCAAGTATTTCAAAAGAGTGGATCATTTTTGACAGTAATTGTTTCATCTGGTTGAAACTATAAAAAAAAAGACTCGTTTCTTTTTAGTATATTCTGACTCCTGAGTTCAAACATGTTACAGAAAAAGTATAATTATTTTCTTGATGAAGCTGTCCTTTACTAGAATGTCTGTTCCTCAACAATTTACCGCAGGAGGGCCACATATGGACAAACAAAAGCAATCTGAGATTGTTCCACCAATCCGGATCTGGATCACCTCCAAAATTCAGTGGAGTCTTCCCTGCCCTAATATCAATCTGTGGTGCAAATTTGGTGAGATTTTTCTGTGAAGTTGTTTTGAATTAATCCTTCAAAGCCTATATAAAGGGAAATCTTGATCGAGAATCCGGATCCAGATCTGTTGTCTCAGACTGAACGGTCTGCCCCTAAAAATCAGTCCGCCTTTTGCATCTGTGCATGCGTTAATTTCGAACCACAGCAGCACGTCTGAGACAGAGTCTCTTCACCCAAAGCGATCAAATGGATTAATGGGATTATTATTCAGTCATTCTAAGGTCAGTTTTGAGCAGAAACGAGGCCGTGTTTAGCAGAAATGAGGCAAAATTTCGTGACACTTTAAAATGTCCGATGCACAGTGAATGCATCAGCTAGCAGCTTGTTAAACCACGGCGCTCTGATCGCTTCCACTGCCTTTTATGACGAAATAATGCTGAATTCATGTGGAAATGATTGTTGTACAAAATCTTCACATATCTGTCACTGAGATAGATGAGTGGTGTGCAGTTTGAAGCAGAAAAGAGGTGTTAGTCCATGAACCGCGTCATCAGGGGGACGGATTTGTATGGGGACCGTTCGGTCGGCGACTCCAGATCACCTCCAAAGTTTAATAGTCTTCCTTGGCCTAATATAGCTATCTGTGGTGAAAATGTCGTCACAATCCATGCAGTAGTTTTGACATGATCTTGCTAACAGACAGATGGACAGAAAACAAATGAATGCCGATGATTTTATTACGTCCTTGGCGAACGTAACAAATACAGTCACACCCACATGCACACCTACGGACAATTTAAAATTTCCAGTCCACCTAATCTGTATGTCTTTGGATGCGGGAGAAGATGCAAACTCCACACAGAAAGGCCACAGGTGGGAATCGATCCCAAGACCTTCTTGCTGTGAGGCAGCAGTGCAAACCGCTAATCCACTGTGCTGCAAGCACAAAGTCTTCCACGGCAAATCAGGCTGAGTAAAATCATCACGATTACGAAGCCTAATTAGTTCAAGTCACTTCCACAATTATGATGCAAATATTGCACCTGAGGATGGATTAAACAATTGTGTTTAGAGTGAGTTATAGTCACGCAACATGATTGATTAGATCACATTGGGTGTGCTCTGGTGTGCGAGTGTGGATATTTGCACAAGCCGTGGCCGGCGCTGTCATTAAATAGCCCCTTGGCCCCGCTCCTGGATTTGTTTATTCTGTGCTGGGCATAGGAGTAGGTGGCAAACAGATGGGCATCCATGAATTATGGAAATTATGGGCTTTGATTAACCGCCACACACTCTGCTGGATAAAAGTAACTTCAGGCCTGCCAACTTATGTGGTGCACTGGGCTGTGTCGTCAGTCAGCGGTATGATGGACCTGATGTTCGCTTGATGTTGTTTACCGCTTAATTTTTGTAGAAGCAGAACAAAATTGCTGTATTTTTCATGTATTTCATTTTAAGTTTGAACCCAAGGGGGAAAAATCTGCAACAACTACCTAGTTCCACTATTCTGGTGGATCCTTCCTCCTTCATTTATGTTGATTATGATTATTTTATTTAGTTCTGAAACTATGGAGGGGCCCAGTGGTTGGGGCACTGGCCTTCTATGCTGAAAGTTGTTGGTTCAAGTCCCACTTGAGGCATCTGATTTCCTGCTCCTGCTCACCCAATAAAGTGACTACCTGACTGGTAGTCACTAATCATGGGTGTGTAACACTGTTTAAATCAATCCCACGGTCATCTGTCATTGCCTTGAAGTGTGACATGCGCTTGACCTTTGTGCATTGCTGTTTAGATGGCCAACTCAAGTGACAGGTTTTCTGACTAGTCCAAGGATCTGCACACAAACCTTCAAAGCTCACAAGCAGATCATTTATAGCAGCAGCCACCAAAGCTCCCTGAGGTGAAGCAATTGAATATCTTTTTCCTGCAACTCCTCTATATGTCATCAGTTACAGATAGATCCAGTGCCTGGACCATCACTGGTCCTCCCAACCTGCAAATCTTAGAAGAAAACTAGAGTAAAATATAGTCCAAACAGAAATCATAACTTTTTATAAATTTCAAATTGTTTGTCCAGTTTTAATTTTCAGTTCAGTTTTGTTGTAGCTTGATGCACTAATCTGTGTGCTGAAGCATATCATGAATCCACCACCTAGGTAAGGTACATCTGAAAGGTACTCAGTCACTTCTCATTATTTGTACTATCTCCCACTACCAATTAATTTTGACTTAATACGACAGCTTCTTTCCACCACTCCCCTCCAAATTAGGGGCTTAGTATCTCTTGGGTCACCTGTTTTACATAATGTTTTGTTTCTACATGTCAGTAAACACAATCCATGTTTCTTTGGAGTGGAGTTACGATCTTGTGCAAGCAAAGAAAATCTTGCAAAAAACAAGGAGGATATTCACGGTTGAAAAGTGGAAGCTCCAGAAGAAAATGGAAAGGTCTGAGATCAAGTGTTAAGAAACAACAGAAGGCATTTGATTCAAAGGGCTATTCCTTTTAAAAAGGAGACGTTTGCACCACGTGTCATGCTTATCACGGGTGACATTGTTTGACCTTTAGTTTGGAGACCAAACATTCAGCATGGTCAAACCTGTTCCATTTATTAATCCTATTAACTCAAGCAATAATCTGCATCACTTTTTTACCAAATAATCCAAACTATACCTTTTTGGAATCTTGAAGATCATACAAATAATGTGGTATAGTTTTCAATATGATTGGATCATCTTTTAATTTTCACCCCTGTGTAATTCTTTAATTGAACCCTACATGGCTGCTTTGAAAACTCAAGTGGCCCATCAGCTTTTTCAAAAGAGCAAATTCCAAGGAGTATTTGTTGCTGAGTTTAGTGTTTGTATCACCATTTGAAATATTGTTTCAGTTATCGGCTGCGCTATATTAGACCATATTAATCCGGGGAACATAGGGCACTGGAAACATAGGGAAAATGGGGGTGGGGGGGATACTGCACTTGTGCACATCTCATTTTAAGACAAGCACACCCATGCACTCAAATGAGCAAATCTACTTCACCAACGTCCAACGCGCGCTGCACTCTGCTTGAATATTGCTAACGTCAGTGTAAGATAAGGGCCATTGGTTTCTTGCGTCACTCACTCCTTAAGGATGACCGTTAATAAACCTCTAAACAGTCGGAAAATGAATGAAAAACATTATTTTCCCAATTATTTGCAAAGTGTTCAAAGTTTCTATTTATTTCTAAAACTTTAATTCAAGCACTTTGACAAATGTTTGATTTGTTTAAATTTGGTGCTAATTATCTCAATATTGGCCTGCAACTAACTTGACACACATGCGCCCGCACGCACCTGCACTGGCCCCATCTCTCCACTTTCTCAAATGAAGAGGGACAGCCTTATTACGAAACTGATGCACAAAAGCAATTAAAAAGGAATTAAGGTTGCAGTGGGAGGAATTGGATATGATATCCAATGCCTATTGTAAATGTCAGTGTTATTACTGTGTTGTTGTTTCCCATCGCTTTGGCCACCTCACCCACTTTCAGGAGTGACAGCCCTGAATCTGTTGGACTTAATGAAGCCGTCTCGGCAGCTTTGGGTCTAGGTATGTAAGTTGACGAAGTGCTGCTTATATTTTCTGTATCCAGTTCTCATTAAGATCAGGTTTGCTGCTGAAGAGAAACATTATTTCTCCATTTTGTGTTCAAATGTCTGTTAAACTTCTTTATCCCTGTGGCCGCGTCAATTACTGCACCATATATTCATCTAATTGCATGTCCAAGAAGTGCCAAGGAGTAGGCCTTGTGGCCACTGCCAGCATTAACTATTTGGGTCCTTGATAAAACACAGGAAAATGTTATTATGTGATTTATGACAGCTAATTAAATTCTATTAGCTGATGAGTTTGCTGGTGGACCTTCCAACCAACCATCCAACCATGTATCACAAAACTTATCCATGGTTGATATCCTTCTCCCAATCCACATCTTCCAATTACACCTGGTAAATCCTACAGCAACCCAAGGTTACATGAGATAATCTTTCAAGCATATCCTGGGTCTACTGTGTGGTCATTTCCTAGAACACCTTGAGAAAGAGGCATCTATTGAACTTCAGGATGTTGTAGATTTCTGGGGGGGACCGTTCAGTCAGCGACACCAGATCAGAAACGTTGTGACGTGTTTCTGTCAAACTGTGCAGCGATGGTTCCTGAACTTTTGCTCTTATCATACTTTGGCCCCTTTCAGTGAATGTTGCGGTTCTTCGGATGTTCTCATCAGATCCTTCAGCAATTTCATGTTATTGTTTCACTTGTTTGTTTTCTTTGTTGTGTGCATAGTTTTTTTTTTTTGGTCTTTTATTCCTGATATTTCGCCGCCATCACAGACCATAAAAAGCTGTATTGGTGGAATCTTTCAGAGTTGGGGTTAGCAGGTACAGGAATCTGCAAGCCTCCTGCTCACGCAGTGAGACTGTTTTCATGATCAATGGAGGTTTTTGGGGGAGGTGATGGTCTAGTGGTTAAGCGTTGGGCTTGAGACCAGAGGATCCTCGGTTCAAATCTCAGCCTGAAGGGAAAATCACTAAGGGCCCTTGGGCAAGGTCCTTAACCCCCTAGTTGCTCCTGGTGTGTAGTGAGTGCCTTGTGTGGCAGCACCCTGACATCGGGGTGAATGTAAGGCATTACTGTAAAACTCTTTGAGCGTCGGATGCAGATGGAAAAGCGCTATATAAATGCAGTCCATCTCACCATTTCATTCACCATTCACCATTTCATTTACCATTTATAGTTCCTCCGTAGACCACAGACTGAAGGTAAATCAACTAGTTTTACCCTCTGACTCAGTCCCTCTTCCCCACCCTGAATTTGAATTCATGGTGCATACTTAACTCAACCCTGTCTCACGGCAGTTTGTGGTGGCATTATGAAAAGTATATTAATCTATGGGTTTGTGATGGGGGCATGAAAACGGGACACTTTTCATGACGGGGCATCCAATCCCTCAGACGCTACAGCATCAAGAACAGTCATTCATAAATAGCTGATATAACCACATGGGGAAGGGATTACATTGCTAAATCTTTGTCAAACACTACAATGTGGAGTTCCATTCACAAATGCCACTTAAAACTTTGTTGTGCCATGAAGATGTTGTGTAGGCCGCCCGAAGAGGAGGTACTGCTGGCCCAATGCCAGAGGGCGCCCTGCCTGAAGGCGGGCTTCAGGCACCAGAGGGCGCAGTCGCCGCCAGGAACTTTGACAGCTGTCACTCATCTACTCATCATGCCTCACCCATAAAAGCCTGGAGAAGACACCACACCTCTGCTGAGAAATCGTCTAAACCGTTCAGGTAGACACTCAGCCATAATATTGATTCAGCTAAGTTGTGACGTCTTTCACATCTGTACTGGTAGCTAATGTACCTTCTGAGTTTGCAGCTTCTCCACTGACAGCCGAGTCGAAGAGAGTGGTAAGAGTTGGCGTTCTCCACTCTTCACTCTTACACTTGTGTAGTGGAGTCTGCACGGATAACCAGAGGAAGTAGTGAGATTGGGAGGTGGTGTTTTCTCCCTCCATCAGGAATACTCAGCTGACTGTTTTACTGGGTGTGTGCACACACCCACTCTTGACTGTTTCTGTTTCCTGCCAGCAGTACCCGATCTGACAGCTGGAGACGGTGGCCACCTGGGGACTCAGGACTTGGTGGCTCTGGAGTGTTCCAGATCCGTTGGCGGTGGAAATCGTGTGGGTCCAGACTCTTCTCTGGACGGGCATCTCCTATCCTCGAGCCTGCCCACACGACACCAACTTTATAATTGACCATAGTATTGAATTGTATCTGTATCCGTTGTGCACATTTCACAACATTAAAATTGTTACTTCGTATTTCCATTGACCATTCCTTTACGCCCCCTGTTGTGGGTCCATGTCATCACACTTTTCACAACAGAAGAAGCCTAATGTTAACTTTGTCCAGAAACAGCATGACCTTCTCTGGGCTCTGAGGCATCTGTGTTGGAAATCTGTATTGTGGTCAGACAATTCCAGACTATTTTTGGACAGTTGCCTGTTGGACACTCCGCCTGTGTACCAGATATTTGCCTGTTTCACGATCAAGCCTATTGTCTGCAGAAAACTGTGCCAGTTGTCTCTGTGGACAATAAATGTGCTTCTACCTGCCTTCTATTGTGCCGCTCTGTCTTCTGCCAAAACCATTACACAACTTGGAATTCCACGCCTACAAAACAGACCATGAAGTGGAAGATTTAGTACATGACAGGAACGACATTCCCGATCCGGAGTCGAAATATCACGACTAAAACTGAATGACTGCAGCCTGTAGAAAAGGTTCATATGTATAATCTGGGTGTAGGATGGACATTTTGCCAATATCCTGCTAATGACAATTTAGACTTCCAATAAAGAAAACCCATATGGGACTCTGTTTACTTGGATGTCTTCTTATGTGGGGAAATGAGAGTTTGGTGAAACTGGAAAAGCAATTTCATCAAGTCACCGCTGTCCAGGGCCATAATTGAATACATAAGACCAAGCTGCGATCGGAGAGTATAAATGGAATTACTTTGGGATCTGGGATGTCCAAGGTGAGCATGATGTGATATATTACTGTAATACTTGAATGTTCAGTTTTAGCACACTAATTCTCTCTAAAGGACATTTATATCACACCTTTGATTAAATGCACTGCAATTCCGAATACCCTGTGAGGGATTCCTTGACTGTGTTAAGCCTTCACATTTAAATTCCGGCAGACTTTCCCTGAGTGAAATTATGCAATATTCCCAGAACTGTGAGCCACTGAAAAGCTCCAGTGGAGTGATCAGAGTTTTGAGTGGTTTCCTCATGGGCACATTGGTGTTTGTTGAGGGAGTTCACGCATTTTCTCCACCTAGACATCCAGAGATTATCCATCCTGAGATCTTACAAGGCAATGTGCACACGCGCTGCTGTGCACACGCATTTCATGGCTTCCTTTGTTCTCACACTTCTGTCTTACCGTCTGTCTTATGCGTCCACTTCATCCTGCTGCATAATGGAAGTGGGTGACAGCCACATCTGAAGTCAAGAGATGAAAGGCATCATTTACAAGTAGGAGTCTGAGCGTCGTCTGTTTGCATTTTGTCAGGCACCTGCACGCGCGCACGCACGCACACAGTGTAACAGCACAGGTACAGGATTTAATTTGTTTCAAAAGTATCAAAGTGAAGCAAATTTCCAAAGTGTTGAACAAAAAGATCCGATGTCGTGTGTACCAGATTATCTAGACTGTAGCTCATATCGGAGTAAAAGTTGCACCTTTCAAAAAAATGCATCATCAAGAAGAAAAAAATATGGTACATGGACTGCATTTATATAGCCTCTTTTTTCAAATGATCAAAATGCTTTACAGTGATGTCTCACATTCACACAAAAACACACCCAGAATTAATGACCTTGCTCAAGGGCCCTAATTGATTTTTCAGTCTGATGGGGATTTGAACCAAGGATCTTCTGGAAATAAGCCCACCGCTTTAACCACTTGACCAATTAGAAAAGCGCACCAGAATGGCCATTAAAGTTGGAATTCCAAATCAGAAGCTCTGGCAGGATCCGTGAAGACTGAGATCGTCAATCTGACATCACAGCAATGTGGCGCCGCCCACAGTGAGCAGTAAACACATAACGTTTTCACTAATTTTTGCTTGTGTATTGACTTTGATGGCGGGTTTATGCAATAAATATGTCAGGCGGGTCCTGACTTGAGTTGTGGACCTTGGTGTTGCTCTCAGTACAGCCGTGGATCACAAACTAATCCCCCTCCCAAGATAGAGAAAGAAAATATCAGGGAGGTGATGGTCTAGTGGTTAAGGTGTTGGGCTTGAGACCAGAAGATCCTGTTCAAATCCCCGCCTGACTGGAAAATCACTAAGGGCCCTTGGGCAAGGTCTTTAATCCCCTATTGCTCCCGGTGTGTAGTGAACGCCTTGTATGGCAGCACCCTGACATCGGGGTGAATGTAAGGCATAATTGTAAAGCGCTTTGAGTGTCTGATGCAGATGGAAAAGCGCTATATAAATGCAGTCCATTTACCATTTACCATCATATAGGAAGGAGTTTGATATCCAGATGCACTGGAACGCATTTAGATCAAACATCAGAAATATCAACTTGGATTTAACAAACGCAGCATAAATCCAGCATTCTATACTACATGCTCATGTACATTCATGGTTATTTACATTTAGAAATGCCCTCAATTAACCATATACAGGAACAAAATATCAGGTTAATACCCACTGCTTGTGTTCTTCACCGGAATAATGGCAAAAAATAAAGGGGTTGAAGAAAACAGAGACTGAGGCGCACTTGGTGGCGACGACATGTCTGCAAGTAGTTTTGAACCTAAATATTATTAGCAACCAATCACTCACAGTATTGCACGTTGCTTCTGAATTAAGACATCACAATCACTTTTAACAAACTTTAACAAGCTCACCACAACAACCGGCAAAAATCTGTCCAATTAACACCATAAGGAAACAATTATTTATCATTGAAGTTGTCCCAGAATCCTTTGATCTCCTGTTGTGTCACCACACTGCTGTTTTTATGAAGATAAAATCACTCCTAATGAAATTTGAGGAGCAAAAATAACACAGCCCCAATTTTTATATAAAACTGCAGGCCTCCGCCTGCTTGTGCTTGTGACTGAGGTCAAAATCAGGTTGCACACCTGTTTCTAATTAGACAATCAGATAATTACTAATTGTGAAGTTAGTAATTTGAGAAAATAAAGCACAAACTGTATGTAGACAACGTTGCATGCTGTGACGGCAGCAATGCTTTCTGGTTGCAGTCCCCTTGTTCAACCACTAGGTACTGTGCGTGCGCATGGTCAGACCTGTGTGCACACATTTCTAGTCTAAGTACAAGTTGGTAAAGTCCATACTTTTGTGACGAAGCTTCAAAATATCAGTGACCACATTTTGGCCAGCAGTTCAACACATTTCACTGAGGCTGAGGCAGATGGTTACTTTAGCAAAGTGAGGATCAACCGGTTGTCTGCCTGGGTGGTTGCCATCCAGGATCCAAGGTGGATTTATAGTGGATGCTGCACTGGGTGGCACCAGAGCATGCTCCCAGACGTACATAAATGTTTGAGGAGATTATAATACTTTTCAAGCAAATCTAGTCCCATAAACAATGAAGTTGAATTACTCATTTCATAGGAATGAAAATGTAATTTCTACCTTTAACGTTTAATTTCTTGGAACTTACTGAAACTCATTATAATGTAATTATGCAAATGCATTACAGTTATTACTTAAGAGAAATCATAAACTGAAAACAATGACTGAAAACCACCCTCCTGCAATTTTGATGCTGCTGTTGAAGTCTCATTTTGCTTTTTTCTTATCGTTAAAAGGATTGTGGAATTTTTTCCCCCCCATTCCAGAAAATGTAGAAATAAAGAATAATTAGATTCTTGTTTCCTGAGTTAACAGTGAATTATGTATGTTAATGTTAAGTATCTGGCCGTTATGTAACTGTGTTTGATTTAACTGTGATATATTTGTTTAGTTTTTGTTTGTTTGTGTGTATTACCATCACCGCATCAAATAAAAAGAAGATGAACCGAAATAAAAAATGCCGGGGCGGGGGTTCATTTGGAAACCAATTACAAAGTAATTATACATGAAGATCATACTTAATAATTAAGAGAAAGTCATGACCTGAAAAAAATAGAAGAATGACTGAAAATTAAATCGTAGATTTTATTATTATTTGTATTGCAGTCAGTTTTTAAGTTTTTTTTTTTCTGTTTTTATGCTTGAGAAATTGTAACACTTCATGCAAATACAGAAAAAAAACATTACAATAATAAAAATAAAGTTTGATTTCAAAACAATTATAAGTTTTATAAAAACAACATGATTATTAATTAAGACAAAACTGTGCTGTGGAAAATTAAATAATGACTGACAATCAAACTATAATGTTGTTGTTGTTTAGATCTTTTTTATTATGATTTCTATGTTTGAGAAACTGTAGTACTTTTGAAACAAATCTAATCCCATTACACACACATACCACTGAAAATGTGTACTTTATAGTTTTAAAAGTATGGTTATATGTTAAGCAAATGGTCTTCATAAATGGGAAATGATCTGCACTCATGAATTTCGTGTTTGCCATAACTGACTCAGAGGGAGGAGGAATAACAGGAAGACAGAGGACAGGAAGGAGAGGAACAGTAGTAGCCAGTAAACCTGTATTGATCAGTATGTGCAAACTGTTTTGTTTTGGTTTTGTTTTTTTGTTTTTAAGTTCACTTTTGATACTTTGTGTGCTTCTTACCCTGTGTGCTGCTATACAATGCTGCTGGAGCCTCAATTTCCCTGAGGGAGTCTTCCCAAGGGATCAGTAAAGTTCAATCTAATCTAATCTAAATACACTGAATGTGATGATCTGATTGACATTCCATGGCAGTTATCAGTATATAATACCTTTTGTCTCTTCGTGATTACATTATTGATCGCAATAAGCCTGAACGTAAACTGGATTTTCAGGAGAACAACCTGTTCTGGGCATGTGATTCTTCTCCCCTGCACACAAATACACAAAAGCTCAAAAAAGACACATAATTATCACTCACCTCCTTTTTATTTGTACATGTCGAGATCGTACGCCGCCGGTGGTCTTGTTGTTGTCTGGTTACGACGCACGCGCAGCCTGTCAGGCCTGACTGTGTTTCGGTAATCGCAGCGCTTCCTTTTCCGACTGAATCGTGTGGCGAGCAAAGGCATCGCGAGGGATTCAATGCACCTGCACTGGTGGTGTCAACCCTGTGCACCTCGCCTTGATGCCCTTGAGCAGTAATTGGTTGAATCCCTCTAGAATCTGACTTCAGGACACAGAAATCCACAACTCTCCAATCAGCCAGGTGTCAATCATTCTGCCAACTAAACTAAAGCCAGGGATAACTAACCGCCTCCAATTGGAATTTAGAGGCCGAGAGACAGAAATCTTCCCGGCAAGTTTGCGCTCGGCCAGCTAGAGCTTGTGCAGGCAGGTCGATCGCCAAATTGGATGATGGTTCGAGGAAAGTCTGACATCCAATTTCGGTCTTAATGAGAAAAAAAAAAGGTATGCATTCTTCTTTTTTTTTTTTGGTCATTATATATCAAGTAAAAGTGGGGAACCAACAATGCTAAACAGCTTCAATTCATTATAAATAATTCCATTCTTAAACAAAATGCATTGTTTCTACCACACAGTAAGACAGAAAGCAACAGGACCACAAAGACTTGGACATTTGTTCTCCTGCAAGGCAACTGGCATAACCAAAACCTCATGATTACCACCTGCAGTGACCTCATGATTCTATAAGTTCTTCCTAGGTGTCTCCTAGTCTCAAAGTCCGAGGATCCACAGGCATGAATGTCAGTGCCAGGAGAAGTGAATTTGTCCAAAAGTTCAACACTGATGCCCGAGTCTAGAAGTCATTAGACAATTGCAAAACCAGACACTCTGACTCCTCACTCAGCTCCTCAAATCCCATAAGGAGGCCATCCATTGATTTCACAGAGATCACAACATCATCCACATAGTCAAGATCAGTAAAATCTTCAACCGCCAATGAGGACACCTATTTTATTTAATGAAACTTGCAAAAAATGCCAAAACATTTGGTAACACATATTATTGAGAACAGCTAATGGTTTCTTCCTTGATACCCCACATCCTCCACAAAGTTTCCTAACAATTAGTCCATAGGTTTTTGAGTAATCCTGGTGACATAAGCGGAAACAATTCTGAACAGACGAAGGTGAAAACAATACCTTCTTGGCAGAGGTAATAAAGAGCTTTTTCAAGGGTGTGGGTGAATTTATCTTGTGCTTCTTCGGGGACAGTAGCAGCAGCAGAGTAGCTTTGTAGTAACAGGAAGCATCCTGTAGCTATAAAGTCCCACCTTCGATCCTCATAACCCCTGGCTTCCACACTGCAGACATGCACTTTTAATCACAACTCTAAATCTGTTCCAGATCCAATAGTGGCTTGACCCTGCAACCTGACCTTGCTGGTGGGGGGTAGGGAGGTGGTAACACAACAGCTCGGAGATCAATAAAGAGACATCACAAGCCGTAATGCTGCTGCTCATTGATCATGCCATCGGCAATAATCACCTCCAACAGATTAGTTCGGCATAAAGATGATTTTCAGCAAAAAAAATACCAGATTTATCTTCAAGATAGTTACAGTATCTCCATGGATGGACTGTCCAGAGTTGAAAAAGAGAAGGATACCAGCACAAGATCAAGATTAAATGTGACTGAAGGTTTTGTTTCCTGCAACAGATTCAGTTAAATGTCTTTTAAAAGCTAAGCAGTATGTTCCAGCGTTCAGGGCGTCTCCATCTCGAACGCCATGCATTCAACCCATGCTGAGCGCACTCGCATTAAAATTCAGATTGATCAACTCTACCCCATAATTCATTTCTGCTCTGGTGGCAGCATTGTTGCAAAGTACAAGTGGCCATCCAGTTGTTTGATGAGCATGATAATTATTTCAGCCATATGCCAAGGCTTTCTAAGCCACCTGATCTGAAATCAGTAGGCAGTGATGGACGAGTGCCGAACACAATGTTTTCCACTGACAAACCATTTATTGACATTCTCTTTATTCATTATTTGCTCTTTTATCTCTCACTGTTTGCCCTTTCTTTATCTTTCTCATGTCGGCCAATTCCTCAAACCCCGCCACCCCGCCTCTCCTCCTCTCGCCCACCCCTATCCCGCTCACTTAATTATGTGGAGCTGGAGTCGGGGAAAGTGTCACTATGGAAACAGGGGCAGAGGCAGTGGAGAGCTCTTGATGGGAGAGAGGGGGGAAAGAGAGCGAGAGGGAGATGAAGAACTGGCCAGTGCTGTGGAATCCACGAGTGGTCGTCTGACACAGATCGGACAAAAAAAAAAAAAAATGCACCGTTGTAACATAAGTGCCTTTTTTCATCCATAGTCCCCCACACTTCCAGTCCTTTTTCTTATTATACTCAACAAAAATATAAACGCAACACTTTTGGTTTTGCTCCCATTTTGTATGAGATGAACTCAAAGATCGAAAACTTTTTCCACATACACAATATCACCATTTCCCTCAAATATTGTTCACAAACCAGTCTAAATCTGTGATAGTGAGCACTTCTCCTTTGCTGAGATAATCCATCCCACCTCACAGGTGTGCCATATCAAGATGCTGATTAGACACCATGATTAGTGCACAGGTGTGCCTTAGACTGCCCACAATAAAAGGCCACTCTGAAAGGTGTAGTTTTATCACACAGCACAATGCCACAGATGTCGCAAGATTTGAGGGAGCGTGCAATTGGCATGCTGACAGCAGGAATGTCAACCAGAGCTGTTGCTCGTGTATTGAATGTTTATTTCTCTACCATAAGCCGTCTCCAAAGGCGTTTCAGAGAATTTGGCAGTACATCCAACCAGCCTCACAACCGCAGACCACGTGTAACCACACCAGCCCAGGACCTCCACATCCAGCATGTTCACCTCCAAGATCGTCTGAGACCAGCCACTCGGACAGCTGCTGAAACAATCGGTTTGCATAACCAAAGAATTTCTGCACAAACTGTCAGAAACCGTCTCAGGGAAGCTCATCTGCATGCTCGTCGTCCTCATCGGGGTCTCGACCTGACTCCAGTTCGTCGTCGTAACCAACTTGAGTGGGCAAATGCTCACATTCGCTGGCGTTTGGCACGTTGGAGAGGTGTTCTCTTCACGGATGAATCCCGGTTTACACTGTTCAGGGCAGATGGCAGACAGTGTGTGTGGCGTCGTGTGGGTGAGCGGTTTTCTGATGTCAATGTTGTGGATCGAGTGGCCCATGGTGGCGGTGGGGTTATGGTATGGGCAGGCGTCTGTTATGGACGAAGAACACAGGTGCATTTTATTGATGGCATTTTGAATGCACAGAGATACCGTGACGAGATCCTGAGGCCCATTGTTGTGCCATACATCCAAGAACATCACCTCATGTTGCAGCAGGATAATGCACGGCCCCATGTTGCAAGGATCTGTACACAATTCTTGGAAGCTGAAAATGTCCCAGTTCTTGCATGGCCGGCATACTCACCGGACATGTCACCCATTGAGCATGTTTGGGATGCTCTGGACCGGCGTATACGACAGCGTGTACCAGTTCCGGCCAATATCCAGCAACTTCACACAGCCATTGAAGAGGAGTGGACCAACATTCCACAGGCCACAATTGACAACCTGATCAACTCTATGCAAAGGAGATGTGTTGCACTGCATGAGGCAAATGGTGGTCACACCAGATACTGACTGGTATCCCCCCCAATAAAACAAAACTGCACCTTTCAGAGTGGCCTTTTATTGTGGGCAGTCTAAGGCACACCTGTGCACTAATCATGGTGTCTAATCAGCATCTTGATATGGCACACCTGTGAGGTGGGATGGATTATCTCAGCAAAGGAGAAGTGCTCACTATCACAGATTTAGACTGGTTTGTGAACAATATTTGAGGGAAATGGTGATATTGTGTATGTGGAAAAAGTTTTCGATCTTTGAGTTCGTCTCATACAAAATGGGAGCAAAACCAAAAGTCTTGCGTTTATATTTTTGTTGAGTGTAATTAAAGGGATGAAAGTGTTTGTGAGATTGAAAGTGTTTTTCCTTATTGTGTTTTCAAACTCTGGAATTATTTTTGCAAACTAAATATTTTATATTGACTGCTGTTTACTTGTTTTATGTAAAATTTAATTTGGGCAGAATTGTAGGGGTTTTTTTATGCAGTAAAATGTGAGCAAACATCTTTCCTTTTTATCTACACATTTAGAGACTATACTATGCTAGCTAGCTAGCTAGCCACAATGTCTTGTGGCCAAAATCCAATAATAAATTAACAATTATTTGAAGGCAGTGTATTTCTACTATTCATTATTACCTCAAACAAATTCTGTGTTTCAAACAGCTTATACGTTAGGTGGACAGAAAAAAAATAGACAATGTGGCATGGCCATAGCTTTTGTGAGTCATGCTAGCTAACACTTCGTATGGCCAGTTTGATATTCAATAATACAAAACCAATTGTGTAAAAAGAGTACATTTGCTCTCAGTACCGTGTTTTTACTGACGTTAAACTATCAACCAAGGAACAAAACCTCAGTTCGTCATAGTAAATGTAATAGACTACATTTGTATAGTGCTTTTCCTATCTTTATTAGATGCTCAAAGCGCTTTACAATGATGCCTCCCATTCACACACCGATGTCAGGGTGCTGCCATGCAAAGTGCTCACTACACAACAGGAGCAATTTGTGGATTAAGGACCTTGCCCAAGGGTCCATAGTGATTGTCCGGCCAGACTGGGGTTTGAACAGAGGATCCTCTGGTATAAAGTCCACTGCTTAACCACTAGACCATCACCTCCCCACACTGGGTCAGTGTAGGACCATATGTACAATGGCAGTGTTAATTTAACACTGGTGATTTTTGCTGTGTAGGCTGTCCAACCAAGAGGTTTGTTGGTTCAATCCCTGATTGCTACTGAGTGTTGAAGATCTCATGCCCCCAAAATGTCAACCCTACACAAACATGGGAAAAGACATAAATGATAATAATTGTAATGATAATGATGATGATGAAGAAGAGTTAAAAATTTGATTATAGTTCACTTGGTTCTCTGATACGACAGTTGGTGTGAACTGTGGGCAAATATTGCTAGCATGTCATTGGTTTGACTACATTAAAATCACTTTTTAGAGACATGACACATTTTTTTTTAAAAGTGACAGTTCCATTTGAAAGCTGTCATTTCCCCATACAGGTTTGTGGATTTTTTTAATGCAATATTTGAATTAAGTTGTTTGAACTTAAGTTTGTAAGTTAGAGTTGATCTAACTTGTAAACTTAAGTTCAAACAACTTAATTCATTCAGGTTTTACCAATTGCAATGCTTTTTAAGTTAGTTCTTTTTCAGTGTGGAAAAAGGAAGCACCTGGTACCAAAACCAAGTCAAGCTGAGTGGAAACCCTCTGGTGGAAATGTGTTATATGATGAACTAATGTGAAGGGACTTTATTTGTGATGGACTTAAAATTATATTGGCCTGCTTTTAGAACAAAGCTGCGGCAACGTGGTTCTTCCATTGGGTATCTGGTCTTACACTCAGAGACTGAATGTAAGCCTTCCAGGCATATCCAACTGGAAGGAGTCCCCGGGGAAAACCCCGGACACACTGGAGGGATTATATCTCCCAGTTGATATCGTAATGCCTCGGAATCTCCCAGGAAACGCTAGAGGACTTAGTTGAGTATAGGGATGTGTGGGTTGGTGTACTGCCACTGCAACCCATGAATGAATGAATGTAGGCATTTAGAACAATTTGTACTTTGGAAGGGGACACTTTTCTCGAATTAGATGACACTTCACAGCCATTTTGGGGGTAACATCCACCAGGCCGACACCTAATTCTGTGGTACCTCTAGAAAATGTTCTTGCTTGCGCAGAGATGAAGGAAAATCAGGTGACCCCTTGGGGTTGGCATTGCATCCTTTTGGGGCAATGAACACATTTATGGCTTAGTTATTTGTATCTTGCATCCCTGCATTGTATCTCATTTTTGGGCTTGTGTGTTGTGCACCATTGTTTGTCTGGTTGTGTTTTGAAATTTTAGTTCATTGATTAGCTTTGCGCGCTTTAGTGTTTGTCATTGTGTGTGTGTGTGTGTGTGTGTGTGTGTGTGTGTGTGTGTGTGTGTGTGTGTGTGTGTGTGTGTGTGTGTGTGTGTGTGTGTGTGTGTGTGTGTGTGTGTATGTATGTATCTCTGTATTATGGATAGACTGATAATTGTTTGGGCCGATAATCTGCATTCGCCGATAATCCATCTGGGTACTCTGTAGGGATAGACCGATAATTGGTTGGGGTGATAATCGGCATTCCCACTGGGTGCTCTGTAGGGATAGACCGATAATCGGTTGGGGTGATATTCGGCATTCCCTCTGGGTGCTCTGTAGGGATAGACCGATAATCGGTTGGGGTGATATTCGGCATTCCCTCTGGGTGCTCTGTAGGGATAGACTGATAATCAGTTGGGCCGATAATCGGCAATGGGTGATAATCTCTCTGGGTGCTCTGTAGGGATAGACTGATAATCGGTTGGGCCGCTAATTGGCATTGGGTGATAATCCATCTGGGTACTCTGTAGGGATAGACCGATAATCGGTTGGGGCGATAATCGGCATTCCCTCTGGGTGCTCTGTAGGGATAGACTGATAATCAGTTGGGCTGATAATCGGCATTGGATGATAATCCCTCTGGGTGCTCTGTGGGGATAGACCGATAATTGGCTGGGCTGATAATCGGCCAGGGGCAATTATCAGCCCCGGCCAATTATCAGCCCCGGCCAATTATCGGCCGATGCCAATAACTGGCATGGCAGATACTCAGCCAGTATCAGCTGAGCCAATTATCGGTCTATCCCTAGTATGCATGTATATATCTATGTATTTATGTATCTGTGTTTATGTGTGCATGTATGTATTTTTGTGTATGTACCTTTCTTATTTTTATGCTATAAGGGGTGACTATTTCTAAACTTTGCTTCTGACCTCACCCTTTCGGTCACACGGGTACATTGTTGAGTTGTTTTGTTATGAGTTCTTGTTGTTGTTGATTTGTGTGCCAAATAAATAAATAAATTCATTCATTCATTCATTCATCCCAGTACTGGAAGTTTGACTGGCATGAAATCACAGTGGCTGGTATCACGCTCAACCAAAAGCACTGGACAACATTTCATACAGTTACAAAATCATGCATCTGTGTCTTCCGCATCAACGAAATCAAGCAGCACGTGCGCGCTGTGGGAAATGTGCGAGGAAAAGTCATGATGAAATCACTGATTTCCATTGCCCCCCCCAAATCCCCCCCTCTTGAGTTTTGGGAGGTTGGTAGAGTGGGAGGAAAGGGGAGTCAAGAGGGAGCAGGTTAGAAAAGGGGAGGAGTAAAAAGAGGGGGCGAGGGGGGGGGGGCACCATAGGAGGGATGTATGATAGTGAGAGCAGCTGAGACAGAAGCAGAGTGAACCAGAGGCGCTTCGGCAGCGAAGGAGCAGCTCTGCTCCCGGCTCTCCATCCCAGAGCTGAAGAAGACCGGGAGAAGCCAACAGCCCTGCCTCACCGGTGCGTCCCGGCATCCTCGGGGAGGTACGTTACCTCTCACTGCCTGCTAATCTTAGTCAGGACTTTAAAGCAGCAGCAGCAGCAGTGTGAATTTGTATGTGTGCAGACATCCTGCTTCCCAGCAGCAGGATGGAAAACCAGGATCTGATTTGTCAAAATGCCAGCAGATGTAGTTTCTTTGACGTGTGAAGACTGATGACATTTTTATGTTTCCAGCATTAGTGCTCACTGTCAGCGTGACCTGATTTAATAAAAGACAGTGAGGAGAGTTAATCACCTCGGAAACTTGGCAGTGATGTCTCCATCATTTCATTTTTTTTAACAGTTATATAATGTGCAGAGCAGAATACACATCACTAAAACTATGCTTATACTGTACTTCCAGGCATGTTTCATGCAGATCCAAACTTCCGCAATATTCCTGCAAACTTCGTTTTTTCCTATTTTGTACATTTACTCTACTACTATCTTTATCTGCAGCTGCATGTTTCCGTGAATGCACAGATTTACTGACATTTTGCAAATAATGCAAAACCTCCTTTGTGTCATCAACTCACACTGCAGATAACAGAGTGGGTCTGTGACCGAAGTATCCCCCCGGTCTGTCAAACACTCTCTTCATTAGTGCCATTAAGGACGGGGTAATGTTATCAGGCACACTGACCGTATCGATCTGCCGATCTGTTCCCAGCGGGGCAATAGTCCACACAAGCCGCCGCGCTTAATACTTCCTGCGGTCTTTATACAGCAGGAACCAGCCGAGAATCCCCTAACAGAGCGGGGAATTATTGAGTGGACTAGCGCAGGGATTGTCTTTGTGCAGATGTCATGATGTCATACTAACTGGACCTCAGTTTCTTTCTTTTGGAGTTGCACAGGAACAAACGCCTTCACGTCAGCGCACCTCCTCTCTGTCATTGTCATACTGCAACAAAGAACCAATTATAAATGTGAATTATTGTTGTAATCTGGTGATTCAGACCTCTAATTCCACACCAAAGCGTAGTTTAAACGAAGCCTTTTGTGCAAAAATTTAACACAGTACTACAGAAGATTGTGCTGCAATGTCAAATTCATTTTTGACAGATTAAAAAAATGTGAAAAACACATGTTGAAAATAAAGAAAATTGAGGCAACATATCACGTATAGTTAGTTTGGTTAGATTATAAAATTTTAATAAAAAATATCATGCACGCCTTTTCAAATTAAAAGTATGATTAATCTGTAGGTTTATAAACAAATACATAATTAAACAATGAATTGATTAACATGGTGTTCTAAAACATGCAAAAAAACAACATGTAAAGGTAAAATGTAGTCATACAATATATTTTATTTGGTTATTTTAAATGCTTAGCACTCTTTGCTGTAAATTATGACATTTAGAAGCTTTTCAAGAATACTGCAACCAATTTTTCTTATTTTTCAAATCACGCCTAAGATTTTTTTTTTTTTGCACATTTACATTGTCGTGATCGCAACAGTTCTATACTATATTACAGATTTTTTATGATCTAAAACTGTAAAACTGCTTTTTTTCTTGACACATATTTAATATGAGAATACCGGTACTGTGCAGAATTTATGACGAACCTGTTGACGGCACTGTAATGTATAATTCGTCGCTTCAGTCGACGCATAATCAATCATACTGTCGTTTTACAGATTTTGCATGCCGTTCTTCAAGTGGCTGTTGGTGTAACCAAGGACTGACACATGCATGCTGAAAAACCACCATTTTAGCATGCATTAGGTTACACACGACATAGCAGTTACAAGCATGAAGCACTTACCAGAGGCCAGATTGTAGTAAACTGTAAGTACACATTAGTAGATGTATTCATGCGCCCGTGGGCAGCATCTGTCTAAACTGTGGACATGTAGTGCATGCACGTATATGGAGATCAATGCAAGCAGCTGTTCTCGCTGCACTTCAAACGGTGCTCTGTTGTTGATGCAGCAAAGCTCCGACAGGTCTTGCGCAAGGGGATCAAAGGCTAATGAGACAGCCATCGTGCAAACGCACCCCACAGAACCATGAATATTGATATGGCTCAGGAGAGATGAAGGCAGGGTGTCCTCGCTCGCTCAATATCAGCGTGATAAAAAAAATAAAAAATAAAGAAGTGTATGTGTGTGTGTGTTGGGGGGAGGGGTGCACTGAAAAGAATCTGGCGGTTAAAACATCACCAGAATACATCAAGTCGGTCAGCTGATGTCAGGTCTAAATTTGATTTCAGGTTTTTGCTGTTTTTGTTTGAAATCCAGGAAATCAGAAAGAGGAATCAGCCTCTTTTATGAAGCTTGACGTGCAGTAACTCCACTATTTCTGCCCACAAGAAGATCTCACTTCAGTTCAACCCAATTTAATAAAATAGACATTCGTTTTTCCGCAACATGCGAGGTGTCACATGGTGTGGAAAATCGAATGTCCTTGGAAGTCTCCATTATTATACAAATAATGAATGTTTATGAGTTCAATGATACAAATATTTCATAAGGTGAAATAAAATATTCTTTCCATTGAAAGAATGTAAAAACATTAATTATTTGTTTTATATAGCGGCTAAAATAGATCCTTGACATTTGATATTATATTAATTTATAAACAACAGAAAATTTTAGTGTTCCACTAAAGTCCAACGCAAACTTTAAATAGGAGTCCAGATTGTGACATGTTGTCCAGTGTTGCTGTGCACTGACTTGAAAAAACAAACAAACAAACAAACAAACAAAAAAACACTTCTTGTAGTTCCTTAGTCCAGAAAAAAATCACGCCATCTTTTCAGCTTTTCATTCAAATTTTAATTAGAATGAAAAGCCAAATGTTAATTTGGCTCTTCATACCTCCATACGGCTTACAGCGGAGTGGATTTGTGTGTGTGTGTGTGTGTGTGTGTGTGTGTGTGTTTTAGATGAACTAGCACCGTCAATTAGCTTTTTCAAATCGTCGTCCGTCAGCAACACAAATGCTGCCATGTTTGTTTTAAAGCTAAGCGCCATCCCGCTAGTGTGAGCATGCGCGGGGGTGATGGTGGAAGTGTGCTCTTCTTTTCTTCTTCTTTCGGCTGCTCCTGTTCGGGATCGCCACAGCAGAAGCGTGCAATGGTACCAAATGTATGGAACCAAACTGCACTCTTAATGCAGCAATGGGATGAATAATCCATATCACATGACATACAAAGCACCAATCAAATGACAAGGATCCACTCAGCTATTATATCTTCTTTGTCTTCCGGCTGTTCCCGTTAGGGGTCGCCACAGCAGATCAATCGTTTCCATCTCACCCTGTCCTCTGTATCTTCCTCTGTCACACCAACCACCTGCATGTCCTCCCTCAGCACATCCATGAACCTCCTCTTTGGTCTCCCTCTTCTCCTCCTGCCTGGTGGCTCCATCCTCAGCATCCTTCTCCCTATATACCCTGGGTCCCTCCTCTGCACATGTCCAAACCATCTCAATCTCACCTCTCTGACTTTGTCTCCAAACCGTCCCACCTGAGCTGTCCCTCTGATATGTTCATTCCTAATCTTGTCCATTCTTGTCACTCCCAAAGAGAATCTCAACATCTTCAGCTCTGCCACCTCCAGCTCTGCCTCCTGTCTTTTTGTTAGTGCCACCGTCTCTAAACCATACAACATAGCTGGTCTCACTACTGTTTTGTAAACTTTCCCCTTCACTCTTGCTGATATTCTTCGGTCACAATCACTTCTGCCACCTTTCTCCACCCACTCCACCCTGCCTGCACTCTCTTCTTCACCTCTCTACCACACTCTCCATTACTTTGAACAGTTGACCCCAAATATTTAAACTCATCTACTTTCACCACTTCTACTCGTTGTAACTGCACGTAATTATTGTATGGCCTTGCCTTACAATATAAAGCGCCTTGGGGCAACTGTTTGTTGTGATTTGGCGCTATATAAATAAAATTGATTGATTGATTGATTGATTGATTCCACTGGGCTCCCTCTCATTCACACACATGTACTCAGTCTTGCTTCTACTGACTTTCATTCCCCTTCTCTCCAAAGCATATCTCTACTTCTCCAGACTAGACTCAACTTGCTCTCTACTCTCACTACAGATCACAATGTCATCTGCAAACATCATAGTCCATGGGGACTCCTGTCTGATCTCATCTGTCAACCTGTCCATCACCACGGCAAACAAGAAAGGACTCAGAGCTGATCCTTGGTGTAATCCCACCTCCACCTTGAATGAGTCTGTCATTCCGACTGAGCATCTCACCGCTGTCACACTATTCTTGTACATGTCCTGCACTACCCTAACATACTTCTCTGCCACTCCAGACTTCCTCATACAATGCCACAACTCTTCTCTTGGCACCCTATCATAAGCTTTTTCTAAGTCCACAAACACACAATGTAACTCTTTCTGTCCTTTTCTGTACTTTTCCAACAGTATTCTCAGAGCAAACATTGCATCTGTAGTGCTCTTTCTCGGCATGAAACCATATTGCTGCTCACAGATCTTCACCTGTTTTCTAAGCCTAGCTTCTACTACTCTTTCCCATAACTTCATGCTGTGGCTGATCAGCTTTATGCCTCTGTAGTTACTGCAGCTCTGCACATCACCCTTGTTCTTGAAAATAGGAACCAGCACACTTCGTCTCCACTCCTCAGGCATCCTCTCACTTTCCAAGATTTTATTAAACAATCTGGTTAGAAACTCTACTGCCATCTCTCCTAGACATTTCCATGCCTCCATTGGAATGTCATCTGGACCAACTGCCTTTCCACTCTTCATCGTCTTCATAGCAGCCCTCACTTCTTCCTTGCTAATCTCTTTTACTTCCTGATTTACTCTCACCACATCATCCAGCCTTTTCTCTCGCTCATTTTCTTTATTCATCAACTCTTCAAAATATTCCCTCCACCTTCTCAGCACACACTCCTCACTTGTCAGCACATTACCATGTGCATCTTTTACCACCCTAACCTGCTGCATATCCTTTCCAGCTCTGTCCCTTTGTCTGGCCAATCGGTACAAGTCCTTTTCTCCTTCCTTACTATTCAACTTCTTGTACAGCTCGCAATATGCCTTTTCCTTTGCTTTTGCCACTTCTCTTCTCGCCTTACGCCGCATCTCCTTGTACTCCTGTCTACTTTCTTCATCTCTCCGACTATCCCAAAACTTTTTCACCAACCTCTTTCTCCTTATGCTTTCCTGGACATCTTCATTCCACCACCAAGTCTCCTTGTCTTCCTTCCACTGTCCAGATGTCATACCCAGTACTGTCCTAGCTGTCTCCCTCACCACATCTGCAGTACTTTTCCAGTTGTCCAAAACTGCTTCCCCTCCAACTAGTGCTTCTCTCACCTGCTCGCTAAATTTCACACAACAGTCTTCCTCCTTCAGCTTCCACCATCTGATCCTTTGTTGAGCTCTCACTCTCTTCTTCTTCTTTACCTCTAAAGTCATCCTACAAACAACCATCCTATGCTGTCTAGTGACACTCTCTCCTGCTACCACCTTACAGTCTGTGATTTATTTTAGCTTGCATCTCCTATAAAGAATGTAGTCCACTTGTGTGCACCTTCCTCCACTCTTATATGTTACCCTGTGCTCCTCCCTTTTCTTAAAGTAGGTATTCACCACAGCCATTTCCATCCTTTTTGCAAAATCAACTACCATCTGTCCTTCCCCATTCCTATCCTTGATACCATATCTACCCATTACTTCCTCATCACCTCTGTTCCCTTCACCAACATGCCCATTGAAGTCCGCTCCTATCACCACTCTTTCATGCTTGGGCACACTCTCCACCACCTCATCTAACACACTCCAGAAATCTTCTTTCTCTTTCATCTCACAACCTACCCGTGGGGCATATGCACTGATGATATTCATCATCACCCCTTCAATTTCCAACTTCACACTCATCACCCTGTCAGACACTCGCTTAACCTCCAACACACTTTTAACATATTCTTCCTTTAAAATGACCCCAACACCATTTCTCTTCCTGTCCTCACCATGGTACAACAACTTGTACCCACCGCCGATGCTCCTGCTCTTACTTCCCTTCCACTTGGTCTCTTGCACACACAATATGTCTACCTTTCTCCTCTCCATCATATCAGCCAGCTCTCTCCCTTTACCAGTCATACTACCAACATTCAAAGTCCCCACTCTCATTTCCACCCTTTTAGTTTTCTTCTTCTCCCGCTGTTCGTGGCAACGTTTTCCTCCTCTTCTTCGTCGTCTTCGCCCAGCAGTAGCCCAATTTCCACCGGCACCCTGTTGGGCAATAGCACCGGTGGCGGACGTTGTTAACCCGGGCCGCGACCGATCCGGTATGGGAATTCGATTCTGAGTCTGCATAGTTGGGTTGGCTTGTTTTACACCGGATGCCCTTCCTGATGCAACCCTCCTCATTTATCCGGGCTTGGGACCGGCACTCAGAATGTACTGGCTGCACACCCCATGTGGCTGAGTTCCACTCAGCTGTTATATAAAAAGTTATAATCATAGTACCCCCAACTCTTTAATACTATTTGCATGCATGTATTATAGTTGTATAAATCTTTTGTGATGAAACACTTTCAGTAACAAACTGGTCAACCTCTGTAGATGTAAGACAAATATAATGTATTACAAAAAAACAAAAGTCCAATTATCTCTCATTAAAGAAGTCGTATTACGATTATTTTCCTTCATGCACATGTTGATATGGAGCATTACCACTGTGTGTAGTTTCCAAACGGTTTAGGAGGAGTTGCCTTTATGAGGTCAAGATCATGTGAGAACTTCAGTTATCTCCTCTTTAAGATGTTGGACCAGAATCGTATTCCGTCATGCACATCTTCATGTGGTGTGCTGACATTGTGTGAAGTGCCAGTGAAATCCATCAAACGGTTTAGGAGGAGTTGGACTTACAATTTTCATTTATAGACTGATAGACTGATGGATGATGGGATACCTATACCCCCCCCCCCCCCAATTTTGTCTGTGGAAGGTATAAATAGGGTACTTTATGATTCAGTAGCCAATGAAGTGACTATTGGTATAATATGATCAAATTTGTAAGTCTTATTAGACTTCTTGCAGCAGCATTTTGAACCATTTGAAGAATTTTAGAGCCAGTGCATGGCAGGGCAAAGAATAAAACACCTCATAAATCACTTCTTGATGAAATAAAAGGCATCAGAGGGCTGATATATACTCGGCGTGCTCTGCACACCGCAATATAAATGTGCAAGTAAATATACATATCTGTAATGGTGTTTTTGAGTATATATGACTTCATCATATGACTTCTGTGTGACTTCATTCATAACAATCAATCACAAATACTTTCCTGAAAAAAAGAAGCTGTTTTTCAGACCATGTTTTCCTTGATCATAAGTTTTGACCAAACTACTCCAAAATCTAATCACGTCTAGATATCGATCTGAGTAATATTCCCACCAAGTTTTCAGGAAATCCATCCAGCTTTCTTTGATTCATCTTGTCCACAGATACACACACACACACACACACACACACACACCAGAGAAAATAACACCCTTCCCACTACTTCACCAATGCGCAGGGTCACAAAATAAATGAATCATTACCTTTGATCTTTGCTATCTTTGTCATTTTACACAACTGGAAGAAGCATTCCTCGCAGATCAAAAGACTAGGTGCAGTCAAAAATCACACCAGCATTTTTAGGTTTTATGTTTTCATGAATCATACAGGAATCATGCAAAAGCAATGAGCCAATGAACCATTATCTCATTCATTTCAGTCAGAGGTAGGATCCAATTTTTCAGTACAGCCAGACAATCACATGTATTCATAATATTTGTATTCATTAC